>NC_090752.1:96293887-96351387 GCF_036898095.1 Palaemon carinicauda | reverse complement strand
CTCGGAATGGTATATGAATATATATATATATATATATATATATGTGTGTGTGTGTGTGTGTGTGCGCGTGTGTGCATGTGTGTGTGTGACAAAATAATTTATAATCGAAGTATCAGTTGTTGTAAATGAATATGAACTACTTTGTTACTCAAGTGTTGTTATCCTGTTATCAAAAGACCTCACTTTTTTAAAAACGTATCTGTATAAACAGCCGGAATAGGAAAAACAAATGAATGTAAACAAAGAAGGTATGAACCAAAGTCAAGAAAAGGAACGGAATCGAAGGAGGTCATGATTCTCGACCATGATAAGGCACAGTCTATCCTGTCAAGTAGCCTGAAAAAGGCAGGTTACTCGGAGTCGAAGGTATTCTCACTGGATAACAGGCACCCTTCCTTTCTCGATCCTGCTTCAATTTCATCCCCCTTTATGGGGAAGGCATTTAAATCTGTTGCCAAGCCAGTGGAGGTGGGTAGGCCATGTCCTGCACTCGAGGAGTGCAAGCCTCTGTCACCAGCCTTTCCCAGACAGTAGAAGGACTGGAAGGAAGTCCATTTAACTTTCTCAGTAGGTAGATTAGATGCGGATGTCGCCAGTCGACAATTTAACGAACGTCTCCCTAAACTATCCGAGTTTCTCTTGTATAATGAACAAGAGACAAAGGAGAGACTTGCCGTCTCCCTTTCTCTACAAAACTACATAGAGTTGTGTTCAACCTATCAAAATACCCCAAACATCCTCATGGTCCTAGCCAAAATGCATATGGCTGCCTTAGTGAAGGACCTTTACGCCTTTATGAAGGCTAGGAGAGCATGTAGAGAGTTTGTGTTTGCTGCTGCAACAGTGAAACACGAACCAAGGAAGCTAATATCTTCCAACAACTGGGGGTAAAGACCTCTTCCCAAACGAGGTAGTTAGGAAAGTGATTAAGAGTGCCGCTATGGAGAACATAAGTCTTCTCCAAAAGTGGGGCATCCTTTCAAAGAGAAAATCTTCCATGGTTGTGGGTCCCCAACCTAAAAATAAGACGGGAAAAGCTGGAAATATCCGGGCTGTTCAACAACATCCCACAGTTCCAGTGACCACGGTGCCACAGGCAGCTGGTCAAAAGTTTAAACCTACTGATTACTCGAAGCATGAAGATGCTTCTGGTAGGAGGGAGGTTCCTTCAGGATTGTCGGACCTTCGATCCTTGGGTCTAAGGCCTAATCAAGATGGGACTATGATGGGAAACAGAAATATCTCCACCATCATTTCCTTACCTTCTCTTACAATCCAAAACCCTCCTGGAGAAGTATACCTGAGAGCTCTAAAGCATACAGGTGGTAAGGAAACTATGGTCCATCGAGTTCCAGGGAAGAAATCTCGGAGTCATTCTGAACTTGTCGCCACTCAACAAGTTCATATAAAACAGCAAGTTCAGAATGTTAATCCTTCTGAACATATGGACCTTTTTTTCAAAAAGGGGTGTTCGTAGTCTTGTCAGACCTGAAAAGTGTCCTTTGGCAACTTCCAGTCAATCACCCCCTCCCCTCCTATCTAGGATTTAAGTTACAGATAGTAACATACATCCTAGGAAAGATACGTGTCAGACTAGACACTGTCCTAGATATCTTCATAGGATTGGCAGACTTAGTCATGTAAAAACCAAGACTAGAAATGGTTCAGGCAACAATGTACTTGGACGAGATGCTGGGGTGGGCAGCACCCGAAGTGGCTGGTCTATGTGCATCCAAGGAAATGACCCGGTTCCCTGGACATCGCTGATGCAAGATAAGCTTCTAGAAGTCTCGATTCTTTCCAGCTCAAAGGTTTCAATGGCTGAAAAACCATTGAAGCCTGTGGTCACATCAACTCTCCTATCCCTTGGGAATATAAAAGGAAATCGCAAGGTCGGTCAAGAGACACAGATAATCAGTCAGATTTCCAAGACGCTAACAGGAAGAAGCTCTGAACTCTCCCCAGATCGCAATTATGACAGACCTAGTGCTAAGAGCACAGGGGAAAGATGCGTCAAGAGCCTGCTGCTGCTGCTTCTGCAGACTGCTGCTGCTGCAGCTTTTGCTAGCTGCAGCTGCTGCTACCTTTGATAGCTGCTGCTGCTGCTGCTGCAGCCTGGTGCTTGCTTCTGCTGCAGCTGCTCGCTACTGCAACTGTTGCTGCTGCAAACTGCTGCAGTTAGCACCTGCTGCTTGCTGTTTCTCCTAGCTGCTGCTAGCTGCTTCTGATAACGGCTGCTGCATACTGTTGCTAACTTCAGCTGCGACTGTTGCTAGCTACTGCTAATTGTTGCTTTTCCATTGCTGCTGGTTCTGCTACTGCTGATAACTTCTGCTGCTAGCCGCTGCTAACTTTTGCTAGCTGCTACTATCATCAGCTCCTGCTATTTGATGCTCCACAGCTGCGAGATGATAAAAGTTTGGACTGATGCTGCCCACCTAACCATGAATGTCTACCTCCAAAAGATGCAGCTTCTCTTCCCAGCCAAAGATGTCTTGGCCCAACCTCCAAGAACTTGTCTGCATAGTAGAAGAATCCCAGCTTCATCCCTCTGCAGAGCCAGTCTTCTAGATTATCCCCCCAGAACCACCCGAAGGTTGGTATCCAAAGGAATAGATCTAGATATCCGACCATTTGTACACTTGACAGACAACTTGTACTCGTCCATCAAGGTACACAGCATATTAGAATCAGCCAGGTTCCTTCCCTCTGCAGATCCTGTTGTCCTTCAGGTTATTCCAAGCATCTTTCAATCTGGATAGTTAAACCTTGCATCCTTCAAGCTGGGGGCAGTCCATCCAAGGGTCCTTCAAGCCAAATATTTTCAGGTGTCCTTTCCAGTGAAACTGATGTCCTGAACCTGTCCAGAATCGGTAAAACATAAAACTTAACAAGAAGATTATTCCTTTCCAAACAAAACTAAACAAAACAAAATTTTCCTTTCCAAATTAAACTAAACAAAAACATTTTATTCCGTTTTTCCTATAAATACTTTTTTTTTTTTTTTTTTTGGTGGTGATATTATAATCACCATTTTTCTTTTTTTTTTTTTTTTGTTGATGGCTATATTATAATCACCATTTTTTATATATTTTATTTTTGTTTTTGGTGGGGATACTATATTCCTAATTTTTTTTTCTTTTTGGTGGCGATATTATAATCACCATTTTTTTTTTTTTTGGTGGCGATATAAACACCATTTTTTTTTGGTGGCGATATTATGATCACCTTTTTTTTTTCTTTTGGTGGCGATATTATAATCACCAATTTTTATATTTTTCATTTTTTTTGGTGGGGATATTATACTCCCCTTTTTTTTTTTTTTTTTTTTTTTTTTTGGTGGTGATATAATCACCATTTTTTTTTTTTGGTGGTGATATAATCACCATTTTTTTTTTTGGGTGGCGATAGTACAATCACCAGTTTTTACTTCTTTTTTTTTTTTTGGTGGCGATGTAATCACCTTTTTTTAGTGGCAATATAATCACCTTTTTTTTCTTCTTTTTTTGGAGGCTATATAATCACTTTTTTTTTTTTTTTTTTGATGGTGGCGATTCAATTTTTATTTTTTATTTTTTTGCTGGTGATATAATCACCATTCTTTTTTTTTTTTTTTGGTGGTGATATAATCACCATTTTTTGTTTCTTTTTTTTCTTGGTGGCAATATAATCACACTTTTTTTTTTTTTTTTTGGTGGCGATATAATCACCATTTTTTTTCTATTTTTGGGGTGGCGATATAATCACCATTTTTTTTTGTGGTGATATAATCACCTTTTTTTTTTGTTTGTGGTGATATAATCACCATTTTTTTTTTTTGTGGCGATATAATCACTTTTTTTTCCTGGTGGCGATATAATCACCCTTTTTTTTTTTTTTTTTTTTTTTGTAGCGATATAATCACCATATTTTTTCTTTTGGTGGCGATATAATCACCCTCTTCTTTTTTTTTTTTTGTGGCGATATAATCACCATATTTTTTTTTTCTTTTTCGGTGGCGATATATTCACCATTTTTTTTTTTTGGCAATATAATCACCATTTTTTTTTTCTTTTATTTTATTTTTTTTTTTCGGTGGCTATGTAATCACCATTCTTTTTTTTCAGGTTTTTTTTTTTTGCTGCTTCTCGTCCTCCTTTTCCTCCCCCTCTTGCTGCTTTTTTTTTTTATATATTTTTCTAGGATTTTTTGTTTTTTTTGCCGCTTGTGTTCCTGCGGTTTCTCATGACCCCCAGCTGTTTATAGATTCTGTTTGCTCATAACTGATGCTGTTAGCTACTAATAATTGCAGCTGCTAATTACTGCTGCTGCTAGTTGCAGTCTCGACTATTGCTAGCTGCTGCCTGCTGTTGCTTTCTGCTACTAGCTGCTGCTATTTGATACTGCAAGTTGCTGTTGCTATTGCTGCTGCTTGCTGCTGCTACTGCTGCTCTTTCTTGCAGCTGCTGCTGCTGGTGCTGCTTACTGCTGCTTCTGCAGACTGCTGCTGCTGCAGACTGCTGCTGCTGCTGCTTTTGCTAGCTGCAGCTGCTGCTACCTTTGATAGCTGCTGCTGCTGCTGCTGCAGCCTGGTGCTTGCTTCTGCTGCAGCTGCTCGCTACTGCAACTGTTGCTGCTGCAAACTGCTGCTGCTGCAAACTGCTGCTGTTAGCACCTGCTGCTTGCTGTTTCTCCTAGCTGCTGCTAGCTGCTTTTGATAACGGCTGCTGCATACTGCTGCTAACTTCAGCTGCGACTGTTGCTAGCTACTGCTAATTGTTGCTTTTCCATTGCTGCTGGTTCTGCTACTGCTGATAACTTCTGCTGCTAGCCGCTGCTAACTTTTGCTAGCTGCTACTATCTTCAGCTCCTGCTATTTGATGCTCCACAGCTGCGAGATGATAAAAGTTTGGACTGATGCTGCACCACCTAACCATGAATGTCTACCTCCAAAAGATTCAGCTTCTCTTCCCAGCCAAAGATGTCTTGGCCCAACCTCCAAGAACTTGTCTGCATAGTAGAAGAATCCCAGCTTCATCCCTCTGCAGAGCCAGTCTTCTAGATTATCCCCCCAGAACCACCCGAAGGTTGGTATCCAAAGGAATAGATCTAGATATCCGACCACTTGTACACTTGACAGACAACTTGTACTCGTCCATCAAGGTACACAGCATACTAGAATCAGCCAGGTTCCTTCCCTCTGCAGATCCTGTTGTCCTTCAGGATATTCCAAGCATCTTTCAATCTGGATAGTTAAACCTTGCATCCTTCAAGCTGGGGGCAGTCCATCCAAGCGTCCTTCAAGCCAAATATTTTCAGGTGTCCTTTCCAGTGAAACTGACGTCCTGAACCTGTCCAGAATGGGTAAAGCATAAAACTTAACAAGAAGATTATTCCTTTCCAAACAAAACTAAACAAAACAAAATTTTCCTATCCAAATAAAACTAAAAAACATTTTATTCCGTTTTTCCTATAAATACTTTTTTTTTTTTTTTTGGTGGCGATATTATAATCACCAATTTTCTTCTTTTTTTTTTGATGGCTTTTTTTATAATCACCATTTTTTATATTTTTTATTTTTGTTTTTGGTGGGGATACTATATTCCTTATTTTTTTTTTCTTTTTGGTGGCGATATTATAATCATTTTTTTTTTTTTTTTGGTGGCGATATAAACACCATTTTTTTTTGGTGGCGATATTATGATCACCTTTTTTTTTTCTTTTAGTGGCGATATTATAATCACTAATTTTTATATTTTTCATTTTTTTTTGGTGGGGATATTATACTCCCCATTTCTTTTTTTTTTTGGTGGTGATATAATCACCATTTTTTTTTTGGGTGGCGATAGTACAATCACCATTTTTTTCTTCTTTTTTTTTGGTGGCGATGTAATCACCTTTTTTTTTGGCAATATAATCACCTTTTTTTCTCCTTTTTTTTGGTGGCTATATAATCACTTTTTTTTTTTTTTTTTTTTTTTTTGATGGTGGCGATTCAATTTTTATTTTTTATTTTTTTGCTGGTGATATAATCACCTTTTTTTTCTTTTTTTTCTTTTTTTATGGTGGTGGTGATTAAATTTTTATTTTTTTTGCTGGCGATATAATCACCATTTTTTTTTTTTTTGGTGGCGATATAATCAACTTTTTTTTTTTTTGTTGGCGATATAATCAACTTTTTTTTTTTTTGTTGGCGATATAATCGCCTTTCTTTTTTTTGTGGCTATGTAATCTTTTTTTTTTTTTTGGCGGCAATATAATCACCATTTTTTTTTTGGCGGCAATGTAATCACCATGTTTTTTTTTGGTGGTGATATAATCACCATTTTTTATTTTTTTTTTTTTGGTGGCGATATAATCACCATTTTTTTTTCTTTTTTGGTGGCGATATAATCAACATTTTTTTTCTTTTTTTGGGTGGCGATATAATCACCATTTTTTTTTGTGGTGATATAATCACCATTTTTTTTTGTGGTGATATAATCACCCTTTTTTTTTTTTTTTTTTTTGTGGCGATATAATCACTTTTTTTTCTGGTGGCGATAAAATCACCATTTTTTTTTTTTTATGTAGCAATATAATCACCATTTTTTTCTTTTGGTGGCGATATAATCATCCTCTTTTTTTTTTTTTTTTTGGTGGCGATATAATCACCATATTTTTTTTTTCTTTTTCGGTGGCGATATATTCACCATTTTTTTTTTTGGCGATATAATCACCATTTTTTTCTTTTCTTTTATTTTTTTTTCGGTGGCGATGTAATCACCATTCTTTTTTTTCCAGGTTTTTTTTTTTTTTGCTGCTTCTCGTCCTCCTTTTCCTCCCCCTCTTGCTGCTTTTTTTTTTTATATATTTTTCTAGGATTTTTTGTTTTTTTTGCCGCTTGTGTTCCTGCGGTTTCTCATGACCCCCAGCTGTTTATAGATTCTGTTCGCTCATAACTGATGCTGTTAGCTACTAATAATTGTAGCTGCTAATTACTGCTGCTGCTAGCTGCAGTCTCGACTATTGCTAGCTGCTGCATGCTGCTGCTTTCTGCTACTAGCTGCTGCTATTTGCTACTGCAAGTTGCTGTTGCTATTGCTGCTGCTTGCTGCTGCTACTGCTGCTCTTTCTTGCAGCTGCTGCTGCTGGTGCTGCTTACTGCTGCTTGTGCAGACTGCTGCTGCTGCTTCTGCTGCTTCTGCAGACTGCTGCTGCTGCTTCTGCTTTTGCTAGCTGCAGCTGCTGCTACCTTTGATAGCTGTTGTTGCTGCTGCAGCCGCTCGCTACTGCAACTGTTGCTGCTGCAAACTGCTGCTGCTGCAAACTGCTGCTGTTAGCACCTGCTGCTTGCTGTTTCTCCTAGCTGCTGCTAGCTGCTTCTAATAACGGCTGCTGCATACTGCTGCTAACTTCAGCTGCGACTGTTGCTAGCTACTGCTAATTGTTGCTTTTCCATTGCTGCTGGTTCTGCTACTGCTGATAACTTCTGCTGCTAGCCGCTGCTAACTTTTGCTAGCTGCTACTATCTTCAGCTCCTGCTATTTGATGCTCCACAGCTGCGAGATGATAAAAGTTTGGACTGATGCTGCCCACCTAACCATGAATGTCTACCTCCAAAAGATGCAGCTTCTCTTCCCAGCCAAAGATGTCTTGGCCCAACCTCCAAGAACTTGTCTGCATAGTAGAAGAATCCCAGCTTCATCCCTCTGCAGAGCCAGTCTTCTAGATTATCCCCCCAGAACCACCCGAAGGTTGGTATCCAAAGGAATAGATCTAGATATCCGACCATTTTTACACTTGACAGACAACTTGTACTCGTCCATCAAGGTACACAGCATACTAGAATCAGCCAGGTTCCTTCCCTCTGCAGATCCTGTTGTCCTTCAGGTTATTCCAAGCATCTTTCAATCTGGATAGTTAAGCCTTGCATCCTTCAAGCTGGGGGCAGTCCATCCAAGCGTCCTTCAAGCCAAATATTTTCAGGTGTCCTTTCCAGTGAAACTGATGTCCTGAACCTGTCCAGAATGTGTAAAGCATAATACTTAAGAAGATTATTCCTTTCCAAACAAAACTAAACAAAACAAACTTTTCCTTTCCAAATAAAACTAAACAAAAACATTTTATTCCGTTTTTCCTATAAATACTTTTTTTTTTTTTTGGTGGCGATATTATAATCACCATTTTTCTTTTTTTTCTTTTTTTTTGATGGCTATATTATAATCACCATTTTTTATATTTTTTATTTTTGTTTTTGGTGGGGATACTATATTCCTTATTTTTTTTTTCTTTTTGGTGGCGATATTATAATCACCATTTTTTTTTTTTTTTTTTTGGTGGCGATATAAACACCATTTTTTTTTTTGGTGGCGATATTATGATCACCTTTTTTTTTCTTTTGGTGGCGATATTATAATCACCAATTTTTATATTTTTCATTTTTTTTTGGTGGGGATGTTATACACCCCATTTTTTTTTTTTTTTTTTTTTGGTGGTGATATAATCACCATTTTTTTTTCGGTGGTGATATAATCACCATTTTTTTTTTGGGTGGCGATATTATAATCACCATTTTTTATATTTATTTTTTTTTTCGTGGGGATACTATACTCCCCCACTTTTTTTTGTGGCAATAGTATAATCACCATTTTTTTTTTTTGGTGGCGATAGTACAATCACCATTTTTTTCTTCTTTTTTTTTTTTGGTGGCGATGTAATCACATCTTTTTGGTGGCAATATAATCACCTTTTTTTTCTTCTTTTTTTGGTGGTTATGTAATCACCATTTTTTTGGTGGTGGCGATTTCGTCTCTTTTATTTTTTGCTGGCGATATAATCACCAATTTTTTTTTTTTTTTTTTTGGTGGCGATATAATCACCTTTTTATTTTTTTTTTTGGCGATATAATCGCCTTTATTTTTGTGGTTATGTAATCTTTTTTTTTTTTTTTTTTTTTTTTTTTGGCGGCAATATAATCACCATTTTTTTTTGGCGGGAATATAATCACCATTTTTTTTTTTGGTGGTGATATAATCACCATTTTTTATTTTTTTTTTTTTTTTTTGGTGGCGATATAATCACCATTTTTTGGGGGGGTGGCGATATAATCACCATTTTTTTTTGTGGTGATATAATCACCATTTATTTTTTTTGTGGTTATATAATCACCATTTTTTTTTTTTTTTTGTGGCGATATAATCACTTTTTTTTCTGGTGGCGATATAATCACCATTGTTTCTTTTTTTCTTTTTTGTAGCGATATAATCACCATTTTTTTTCTTTTGGTGGCGATATAATCATCCTCTTTTTTTTTTTTTTTTTTTTTTGTGGCGATAGAATCACCATATTTTTTTTTCTTTTTCGGTGGCGATATATTCACCATTTTTTTTTCTTTTGGCGATATAATCACCATTTTTTTTCTTTTCTTTTCTTTTTCTTTCGGTGGCTATGTAATCACCATTCTTTTTTTTTCCAGGTTTTTTTTTTTTTTTTTGCTGCTTCTCGTCCTCCTTTTCCTCCCCCTCTTGCTGCTTTTTTTTTTATATTTTTCTAGGATTTTTTGTTTTTTTTGCCGCTTGTGTTCCTGCGGTTTCTCATGACCCCCAGCTGTTTATAGATTCTGTTTGCTCATAACTGATGCTGTTAGTTACTAATAATTGTAGCTGCTAATTACTGCTGCTGCTAGCTGCAGTCTCGACTATTGCTAGCTGCTGCCTGCTGTTGCTTTCTGCTACTAGCTGCTGCTATTTGATACTGCAAGTTGCTGTTGCTATTGCTGCTGCTTGCTGCTGCTACTGCTGCCCTTTCTTGCAGCTGCTGCTGCTGGTGCTGCTTACTGCTGCTGCTGCTGCTTTTGCTAGCTGCAGCTGCTGCTACCTTTGATAGCTGCTGCTTTTGCTAGCTGCAGCTGCTGCTACCTTTGATAGCTGCTGCTGCTGCTGCAGCCTGGTGCTTGCTTCTGCTGCAGCCGCTCGCTACTGTAACTGTTGCTGCTGCAAACTGCTGCTACTGCAAACTGCTGCTGTTAGCACCTGCTGCTTGCTGTTTCTCCTAGCTGCTGCTAGCTGCTTCTGATAACGGCTGCTGCATACTGCTGCTAACTTCAGCTGCGACTGTTGCTAGCTACTGCTAATTGTTGCTTTTCCATTGCTGCTGGTTCTGCTACTGCTGATAACTTCTGCTGCTAGCCGCTGCTAACTTTTGCTAGCTGCTACTATCTTCAGCTCCTGCTATTTGATGCTCCACAGCTGCGAGATGATAAAAGTTTGGACTGATGCTGCCCACCTAACCATGAATGTCTACCTCCAAAAGATGCAGCTTCTCTTCCCAGCCAAAGATGTCTTGGCCCAACCTCCAAGAACTTGTCTGCATAGTAGAAGAATCCCAGCTTCATCCCTCTGCAGAGCCAGTCTTCTAGATTATCCCCCCAGAACCACCCGAAGGTTGGTATCCAAAGGAATAGATCTAGATATCCGACCATTTGTACACTTGACAGACAACTTGTACTCGTCCATCAAGGTACACAGCATATTAGAATCAGCCAGGTTCCCCTAAGACGAGCACCGAGACAGAAGGGCATTCATTTTAAAGATGATATTTAATAAATAAATGATTAAATAATGATTATAAGAAACAAATATTAAAAAATGAATCAGGGGATAGAGGAAGAAGCTCAGGAAATAAAATCTATAGAATGAGAGAAAATATTTAGGAATCCATGAGTATCGCTCCTCAGCTGTATGAGTTAGTGATTAAAAGGACAATCAACTTTTATTTCAGAGATATTTTAATATTTGGTTTTTCCTTTCTCCTACTCACGGCACCAGCTGTAGAAACTGGTTTAACTAATACCCTGATAGGCTGAGGAGCTGGTATGGATAGCTTTTGCTCGAACAACCCGAACTAGAGCTTCACGGATAGTAATGCATTTTTCGCTTGTTAAGCGCCCATCTACCTTGCGTAATTTACCCGGTCAAGAGACCTACATCTAGCACCCCATAGCTGGGCTAATTCGGGCACTTGGTCACTGTAAATAAGGACTTTATCATACAAAGCTAAGCCTATTTGAATCAAGATTATAAGACCTTCGTGCATGAAATTGATAAGAAGTGGATTTGATCTCAAAGTTGTTTAATTGCTCAAGATAAGCTACTAGCAATTATATAATCATTGATAACATACAATCAGGGTATTAGAATGGAGAATGGGGAATCATTTCATTATGCCATCTATTCGTGTATATTTTCAGGAAAAATCATAGAATTCATTTTGGGAAAATAGGTATATCATAGTTTCATGACAAAATTTCTGAAAATTATGTCGTTCTGAGACTATGATTTGTCAATAAGAAAATTTTAAATCCTTTGCCAGAATGTGATAGCGTCCTCATCTACCTCAATATAAGTTATTTTCGATACGAAATAATAAGTTCTGATTGTATTCAAGGTGCTTTGCAGTCATCAGTATCTATTATATCCATCATCGATTATCTATTATGCAAAGTTAATACTTAAATTTCTTTACTTATCGACCTTCCATCAACAGCAGCTATTTTATTCTACTGCTGCCATCTTTTACAAATCAACTAATAATGAATTAGGTTAGCCAAATTTACTGGAACATTGACGGTTATCAAATAAATCTCAGGCAATGATACAATATCTTACAGGCTGTATCATGAGTTTACAAGCAGCCTGTCTCCACAACCCCTAAAACAGAAATGACTTTCCTATTTGCTGTGTCTGAATGACCGGGGCAGGGGGGTTGAAGGAGAACCCCCCCCCCCCCCCCCTTTCCCTGGAAAGTGTATACTTGGTCCCTCTTACGAAAAAAAGTAGCAATTGAAAAATTAACATATATATATATATATATATATATATCTATCTATCTATCTATCTATCTATCTATCTATATATATATATATATATATATATATATATATATATATATATATGTGTGTGTGTGTGTGTGTGTGTGTGTGTGTGTGTTGTATTTGTATTGAAAAGTTGAGACGTCAAATTATTATACAGAATTGAAATATGGCAACTCGATTTGTAGCATTTGTATACTTTTGCTAACAAAGACGGCCCTTTACTGTCTGATTCGCTAAGGTTTGAGTATGCTCCGCCCATTTCGTGGAAATTGTAAGAAGGGCAACTCCTTGTCCGTTTTTTCATGGAAACACTAGAGACATCTGACGAAAGATTTCCCCTGAGTGTCAGCGTTCTTTTGACTCTAACTGTACATGAATGACTAGCGTAACGCAACGTAAACAGCACTTGTAGTGGCAGACTGGCAGCAGACACACTCAATAGCTCATAGTTAAGCATAGAGCTTTTCTGGGGGAAGACTCTTCCGAAGTACAATATAGGATTATATTTGTGATGCTTCAAACTTTTGTTGGTATTACTTCAAGAATTAGACACAGACGTCACATGTTAATTAAAGAATTAACACATGCTTAGTATATTACAAACTGAAATATAAAATACCTTAGTATTCTACAAGTGAAATCTTTTTTAGTCCAGTCAATTGCTGGTGTCCAAATATGCATTAACAGTAATCGCGTAGTGATATATATCCAAGCCTAAGGTAAGGTACGGTACGGAATTTGCCCATTCTTTTCGTACCTGAACCGTACCGTACCGTACCGTACCTTGGTAAAATTACCGTACCGTACTTATAGGCTAAATATCAACCGTACCGTACCGTACTCCGTACCGTACCGTACCGTACGCCAGCCTTGGTTTGGTGACCGCAATACCACTCGTTTGCGTCAATATATCCGTTTTTAAAACGGCAAATGCCTGAAAACATTTTATTTTAGGACTTTACCCGTTTCTTTTATGGCTTCTTTTTAACAGTGTATTGTACATCATTTAGTTGTATGCATCCAAGTGGCTTGGCATCATTGGTTTTTGACGCAAAACCGAACATGGCGTCACATGAGATTAGTTTTGAAGCACCGTGAGAAATCATAGAAATGATCGAAAATGGTCCTGGTACATACAGTTTCGTTGAGAAAGTTAAAAAAAAAAAAAAACATCTATTTTTACTTCATGAATCTTGCAACGCCTATGTTCAGCCATGACGTTTATATGATATTTATTGCAGTATCTATTTTTAACCTCGACGTATATGTAATATCTATTGCAGTGTCTATTTTTCCTTATTTCGTATATATAATATCTATTGCAGTGTCTATTTTTAGCCTCGACGTATATATAATGTCTATTGCAGTGTCTAGTTTTTAGCCACGACGTATATATAATGTCTATTGCAGTGTCTAGTTTTTAGCCACGACATATATATGATATTTATTGCAGTGTCCATTTTTAACCACGATGTATATGTAATATCTATTGCAGTGTCTATTTTTCGCTATTTCGCTGTTTATTTTTTAGCCATGACGTATATATAGTATCTATTGCATTGTCTTTTTAGCCACGATATATATATATATATATATATATATATATATATATATATATATATATATATATATATATATATATATATATTGCAGTGTCTAATTTTAGTCACGACGTATATATAAAAATGAGTAAAACCTATCGTCTACTTCATGAATTTTTCAACGTCTTATTTTAGCCACGACTTATATATAATCATCATCATCATCATCATCCCCACCTCCTCCTACTCCTATTGACGCCAAGGGCCTCGGTTAGACCAAAGACTTTATACTGAAGGAAGATAGGAAGGCTCAAAATAGAATATTAATAAACTAGTTGGCAACTCCAAAGTGAACGCAATAGTTTGACCGCTCAGTATTTAGATGGCGTTGTAGTTATACATCGTTTGTCGTCTGTTTATATTCAGAATTTGACAGTTGACACAAACGAAATCATGGCGCCAGCAGTGAATTAGTCATACAGCGTATTTTTTTTTTTTTTTCAATAAACGAAAAGAAACCGATCCTCATTAGGTGTTTCACAGGTTCCCTAAGGACAAAGAATGGTGAGTACTAACAGTATAATACATGAAATATGTGCTACTAATGAGTAAGCCCCACTGATATTGGATATAAGATTAAGGCTAGGCATCCGCAGTACACTTTTCTCAAACTTTTTTATTAAGTCATAAAGCTATTGAGATAATGTATTTCTCAGGAACTGACATATTTGTCGTTAGGAACATGTTTAGTGGTATGTATTATATTTAACTTTTATTTAACTTGTAAGTGTATGCATATATCAGCATGTTTCCACACCTGAGTAGCATTACAGGAGTATACTGCTTCAACATATTATTTAGTTAGTGTTCCTTGTCTTCTTATTTTTTTTTCTATTTCCTAAATAAAGACTAACATTTTACAGTATTTGTAAACTGTATTTGTTTGTATTTGTATTTTCATGAACATTGAATGTTTGTTTACCGTCTGTGCTTTCTATGTTTGCATAATTGCTTTGCCTTATGTTTGCACGATGTATTCAATTCACGAAGAAATCCTTTTTTTAGTATTATGTTTTCTCATATTTATAATTATATTAGAGTTTATTTGCATGTAATTCATGATGCAATTTTAGCTTGCGTGTATGTTATTATTATTATTTTTTTTTTTACAATTTTTATATGCGCAATATTATTTACTGTTATTTTTCTTATGTACAATTTATTAAAGTTCCTTTTATGTGATTTATCTTTCATTTTTGGTTGGCTTCTCTGCTACCTTATTTCTATTTCCATCCCCTTTTGATTATTTTTCTGTGATTCAATTTAGTGAGTTATTTTATTCCTTTTGTTTGTATATCTATACATTTATTAGTTTATATTACTAAAGAGTTTACATGAGTCCATCATGCATTTCCGTTTCATTAAAAGAACATTACAATTGTGTTTTATATACACCTAATATCATTCTACAATGGCCTACAATCTGTAATCAAATGTATGGCTACACATCACATATGACTAAGTTTAACAAATCAGAACGTGATATTGGAACGTGATATTGTATCGAATATTTTAAAAAGAATTGTAATATACAATACTTGAAATTGCTAGAAAATCAACTAAATTATAAGACAGCTATTAAGTTTCTGAAAAAATCTGGAAAAAAAAAGACTGAGAAACGTAAGGATATGTATTCTTAATCTATAAATGTACCTATTTGTAAAATTACAATTTAGTTATCTAAAATTTAAGAAAGTCATAAATATAAGAATAAAATATACTGACGTAGTAATGCAAATTATTTATAATCGAACTCCATCCTATATTCCCGTAAGGATTAGGCTCTGAATGTTTAACCGCTCACTCAAATTACTCTATAGATGGAGTCATTCGTTTCGGATAGGAGTATCTGGCATCTTTTCATAGCACACTTATTTGAGTGCTATTAGGCTCAGCCTTCCTATCTTCCTTCAGTATATAGTCTTAGACAGTCATCTCGATCTTAAGCTTACCCTTATACTCCGTGGAGCCACGATAGTGGCTTTACCGCTAGACCCCGTGAGGCCACGATCGGGGCTTGTTAATCCTCTGTTCAAATTCCCAGCTTTCACCTCCCACTAGACAATTTTGGTGGCCTGCACACGTCACAGCAATGCTTCCTTCCCATTGGCTCACTAATTCTACGTCATAATGTAGCAACCAATGACATTATCAGCTTTTGTTTTGGTCTTGACTCTTGAATGTGGTTGCTTTCAGCGGCAAGTTTCCTGTTGTGTGACACGAACATATTGCTACATCTTTTACGTAATATTTTTGGATTTATACGCCAATATTTATTGATATAATGGCTTCCTCTGATTCTTGAATGTTTTGTGCGTTTTGTAATGAAGGAAAAATGTTTGGCAAGGTAGTGAACAACGGGATTTCATTCAAAAGAGTTTGTTTACAAAGACGACATCTTTGCCAAAACGTTTGTGTTGCTGTGTTGTTTGTGTAGTCTATGTGAAATTTGTATTGTAAGCGTTTATTGTGACTCAGTATCAGTTTATATATATTACATGCCAAAGTGTAATGCAGGATAACAACTGCAAAAGCAAAACCAAGCCAAAATGTTTTCCTTGTTATTTTTTTCTTTGAGCGTCGTAGACTCGTTTTGACAGCTGGATGTAAATACACGCACGTGAGTACAGGTCTCCAATGTAAACATCACTTGCTCCATACATTTTTATTTAGATTTAGAAGCATATTTAATTCTGTGCTATTTAATTGAATGATAGTTTTAATTCTATTATTTTACGGAATATTGTCTATAATCCCACACTCTTTTAGGGAATAAAATATATTATAGGATAAGCCTAATAGCTTCACTTGAAAATTTGGTAACACTTTTCATGCATGGGAAACACATCACTTATGAGGACCTTTTTCAGTGTAATAATTGAACAAACAGAGTAATGATTAAATACACACTAATACATGTGAGTAACACTTTGTTGTAATTATGATTTTGTTTGTGTCTTGTACTTGTGTATGTCTTTATGAATGTCTTTAAGAATGTAACTTACAGTGGTAAATTTGTATTGTATTACAGGGTGTGATTTCGAACAGAAAATATATGCTTTCCTATAGTAAATAACGTGATTTAACCCAATTTGACCTTCATTTCAACCGCAAACATACAGATCAACCAATTCTGCTAACTTAAGTTGACGAATTGGTTGCTGTTATTACGGATGAAATGAAGGTGAAAACCGGTTAAATCACGTTATTTCCTACAGGAAAACATGTATTTTCTGTTAAAATGGTTAAATATAATCACTGTTGCCATATATGTTGTGTTAAAATATTTAAATATAAGCACTTGTTCAACGGTGTCACTTCTCTTACGAATGTACTGCGAACGATAACATTAGCAACGTTACTAATGATACACAGTGCTACCAACGTTGACGCATGGTACACAGAGTTACCAACGACACGATGACATTACTAACGATAGCAATGCTAGATATTTCCATACGTATTTTAAATAATTTTTCCATATAAGTTTTACTCAATATATAAAAAGTAAAAAAAGGGCACAGAACCTAACAAATCCACCTAACCTAACCTAGTAGTATGACAGGTCACAAACCTCAGGTATTTACTGAGAACGGTAAAATTCTCCATATTATGAATGATACACAGAGTTACCAACGGTACGGTGACATTGCTAACGATAGCAGTGTTAGATATTTCCCTACGTATTTTAAGTAATTTTTCCATATAACTTTTACTCTATATAAAAAGTACAAAAAGGGTGCAGAACCTAACTAATCCACCTAAACTAACCTAGAAGTTCCCCGGTCACAAAACATATAATGACTATTGAGGAATTACTTACCTATATGAAGACGACGACGAAACTTGTGGGTCACGGGAGGGTGAGACTGACGGCTAAACTCATATGACTGGGATGTGGATGGATGAGGGGCATCGGGGTCTTGTGGGTTTAGGGGGTCCATTGGCTGTTGTTGTATTGGAGGGTAGAGGCAACAGGCAGTAATGAAGTAGTGGTGCAGTAACGTATGTTCTGGGTAGTAGTGGGTAAAAAAGAACCTGGAAAAATATTGCTTGAAATATTCAGTCTTCATTCCAGGTCTCTGAACCCACTCCTTCACTTCTCTCCAGAGCCGTTCTATATTTTGAGTATGGATGGTTGGGTCTTGGGGTCAACGAAATGTTCAGAATGATTAATAGTCTTATGTTCGTAACCAATTTCCGAAAGAGAGTTGTAGGCAGACCACTTATCACTGGTAATAATACTACCAGGTTTGATATATTTCTGAATGAGTAGCAGCATCTCGTTTAGTAGAAAGGGAGGGGGGGGAACTAAAGGGATAATGAAAAATTTCTTTGATTCACGTTCAGTACCCCCAAAGACCCATATGGCACTTAACGGTCTACCACGGTTGTATTTAGCTTTACAAAAATGAGATTCGTCTATTTCAACAATTACTCCATCACCACCAATCGCCTCTTGATTATCGAAGAAGTATTCGGTAACCTCGGAACAGGAACTTCTCCAATCGACACTAGTTTTGGAGGATATGTCGATACCCTCCATGAGGGTCTCATGGTCCCAATGTTTATGCAAAAAGTGGTTTGTAAATAATATCTTCCGTGGGGGTAGATGACTTTTTCCCAGAAATGTACCTTTATAAGAAGTAACGGTATAACCACAACGACGTTTCTTCTTGGTTTTAGGTTTGCTGGTTTCAGTATTACAATAAAACACGTGAATGTCTTTCCTATAAGATAGAAGGGAACGGCACTTGGGGCACTGTAAGCGATGAAGAATTACGTTGTGTGCTATCAGGAAATTATCAACATTGGTTGAAGAATCATAAAAATCACCATGGAATTTAGCAATTGCTTCAAGGTACGGAATACTGCAGCCGTTACAAGTTTCTATAACTTCCTCCATCGAAAAATACGAAAAAATAAATCTCACTTGAAATGACAGACACCTTACTAGGACAAAGGTTTCAAGGGAAGAGGATTTGGTGGAAGGGGTATGAACAGACCACTCAAAGAGATAAAGGAAGGGGGGTAGGGAAATACCAGTTGACAACCCCCTTGTGTAAACTTTGAATACGTATCGGTTCATGATTGGTTAAGGGAAAAACAACGGAGTCTAGAGGGTCAACATGAATGAACTAAATAGGGAAACTAGTCCAGAGCAAGTATTTATGTGAAACTGGGGAGTGAAAAGGAAATAACAAAAGCAATAAAAACAATATAGGAAGATAAAATGGAATGAATGATAAATAATATTGAATGGGAATATAAAATGAGATGATTTTACCATGAATGAACTGGATAGGGAAACTAGTCCAGAGCAAGTATTTATGTGAAACCGGGGAGTGAAAAGGAAATAACAAAAGAAATAAACCCAATGTAGGAAGATAAAATGCAATGTATGATAAATAATATTGAGTGGGAATATAAAATGAGATGATTTTAAAAGGGTATACGATAATAAAACGAGTAATTGGAGGGGGAAAAGCTTCTGCGCAGGGGAAGGGATTTTTGCGCAGGTCGAAAACTGGTATGCACCTATGTATGTATGGGTGCTAATGTTAGCATGGAATGCTAACATTTGATCTACATCAGACATTGGCAGCACTGGTTACTGTATTTTTCATGAAATAATCTTTACAACGGCGTCTCCAAAGTTTATCCAGATATACTGTTTTGTATTTTCCTCCGATTATAATATAGTTAAGAAGGTGATGTAGAGAGAAGAAAAGGCTTGTTTTACAATTATATATAGTTTCCCCAGTATGTTTTCCCTACCTAAAACCCCGAGTTCCCACTGGGGGTCCCCCATTATCATATGATATAGGGTAAATTTGTATTGTATTACAGGGTGTGATTTCGAACAGAAAATATATGTTTTCCTATAGTAAATAACGTGATTTAACCGAATTTGACCTTCATCTCAACCGCAAACAAACAGATCAACCAATTCGGCTAACTTTAAGATGACGAATTGGTTGCTGTTATTACGGATGAAATGAAGGTGGAAACCCGTTAAATCACGTTATTTCCTACGGGAAAACATATATTTTCTGTTAGAATGGTTAAACATAATTACTGTTGTCATATATGTTGTGTTAAAATATTTAAATATAAGCACTTATTCAACGGTGTCACTTCCCTTACGAATATACTGCGAACGATAACATTAGCAACGTTACCAATGACACACAGTGTTACCAACGTTGACGAATGGTACACAGAGTTACCAACGCCACGATGACATTACTAACGATAGCAATGCTAGATATTTCCATACGTATTTTAAATAATTTTTCCATATAAGTTTTACTCAATACAGTATATAAAAAGTACATAAAGGGCACAGAACCTAACAAACCCACCTAACCTAACCTAGTAGTATGACAGGTCACAAACCTCAGGTATTTACTGAAAACGGTAAAATTCTCCATGTTACGAATGATACACAGAGTTACCAGCGGTACGGTGACATTACTAGCGATAGTAATGATAGATATTTCCATACGTATTTTAGATAATTTTTCCATATAAGTTTTACAAAATATATAAAAAGTACAAAAAGGGCACAGAACCTAACAAACCCACCTAACCTAACCTAGGAGTTCCCCGGTCACAAATCACATATAATGACTATTGAGGAATGACTTACCTTTATGAAAAAGACGTCGAAACCTGCGGATCACGGGAGGGTGAGACTGACGGCTTAACTCCTATGACTGGGATGAGGATGGTTGTGGGGCCAATGTTTATGTAAAAAGTGGTTTGCAAATAATATTATTTACCAAGGGGGTAGACGACTTTATCCCAAAAATGTACCTTTTTAAGAAGTAACGGTAATACCACAACGACGTTTCTTTTTGGTTTTAGGTATGTTAGATTCAGTATTACAATAAAACACGTGAATGACTTTCCTGTAAGGTAGGAGGGAAAGGCACTTGGGGCACTGTAAGAGTTGAGGAATTACGCTGTGTGCTTTCAGGAAATTATCAACATTGGTTGAAGAATCATAAAAATCACCATGGAATTTAGCAAATGCTTTTAGGTACGGAATACTGCAGCCATTACAAGTTTCTATAAATTCCTCCATCGCAAAATACGAAAAAATAAAACTCACTCGTAATGACGGACACCTTACTATGACAAAGGTTTCAAGGGAAAAGGATTTGGTGGAAGGGGTATGAACAGACCACTCAAAGAGATAAAGGAAGGGGGGTAGGGAAATACCAGTTGACAACCCCCTTGTGTAAACTTTGAATACGTATCGGTTCGTGATTGGTTAAGGGAAAAACAACGGAGTCTAGAGGGTAAACATGAATGAACTAAATAGGGAAACTAGTCCAGAGAAAGTATTTATGTGAAACTGGGGAGTGAAAAGGAAATAACAAAAGAAATAAACCCAATATAGGAAGATAAAATGGAATGTATGATAAATAATATTGAATGGGAATATAAAATGAGATGATTTTAAAAGGTATACGATAATAAAACGAGTAATTGGGGGGGGGAAAAGCTTCTGCGCTGGGGGAGGGATTTTTGCGCAGGTCGAAAACTGGTATGCACGAACGTACGTACATACGGGTGCTAATGTTAGCATGGAATGCTAACATTTGATCCACATCAGACGTTGGCAGCACTAGTTACTGTATTTTTTCATGAAATAATTTTTTGCAACGGCGCCTCCAAAGTTTATCCAGATATACTGTTTTGTATTTTCCTCCGATTATAATACATTCAAGAAGGTAATGTATAGAGAAGAAAAGGCTTGTTTTACGATTATATTTCGTTTCCCCAGTATGTTTTCCCCACCCAAAACCCCGAGTTCCCACTGGGGGTCCCCCATTATCGTAGGATATAGATGTATATATATTTCTGAAACTTCATTTGCGACGGGAACGAGTGTCATTTTTGAAGAGAGCGTATTTTTTTCTATAAGAAAAAGTAGTTGTTTACCTAGGTTACATTGCCCTCTAATACACTACAATAAAACCGGATAGAGATGTATATATATTTCTGAAACTATTCATTTGCGACGGGAACGAGTGTCATTTTCGAAGAGAGCGTAATTCTTTCTATAAGAAAAAGTTGTTTCCCTAGATTACATTGCCCTGTAATACACTACAATAAAACCCTTACGGTTTTCTCAGATGGTCTTTGGTGTTGCCTATTTCAATTTTATGTGTGTGTACACACACACACATATATGTATATGTATATACTGTATATATATATATATATATATATATATATATATATATATATATATATATATATATACATATATATATACATATATATATTTGTTCCGTAACCGAAAAACAAATCACGCTATTTACATAGGGTTTACTTTCGGCGTAGCTGAAGTGACGAGCCATTAGATTTTAACGAGGGTTAAACTACCCCCTGTGCTAGTTAGCACGTGGGTAGGGGAGGGGTAGCTAGCTACCCCTCCCCCCTCCACACACCGGTGAGCTGCCCCACTTCACTTTGGCTCAGACGATGTACAGACGTTTCTGTCCCGTCCTCGCATATTGACAGCCTTAATTTGTTTGCTTTTTCTTCCAGTGTGTGTTTGTTTGAAGTTGGCCTCTACCTTTTCTTCCCATCATGCGGAAATGCCCTGGACTTCCTGATCGCCTCTGTGGAACTTTTATGTCGGCGATCGAGACAGACCCTCACACCCTTTGCCCGCAGTGTCGAGGTCAACGGTGTAGTAGTGATAATCTGTGTATGGAATGTCGGGAGTGGCCTCCCAGTGGGAGAGGTTTGCGTGGCGTCGTAAGAAGAGTTCTAAGAGAGACCGTTCTTCCCCCCAGGGGAAGGAAGGCTCCGAGGACTCCTCTTCCGTTGCCTGAATCTCCTCCGAAGCTCCCACTCGTTAGGTCTCTCGTGAGAGGCTGCCGAGTGGTAGCGTAGGCCCTTCTTTTGTTTCCCAAACTCGGTGTGCGGGAGAGGGCATTGCCTCCCATAGCGAGGCAGCTCCCCCTCCTCCTCCGGGGGAGGATATTATTGATTTTGTAGATTACGACCAAATTGTGTCTAATGATGATCTTTTTCAGCTTCGGGCTTCCTTGGGGCTTAAGGGCTCGCCCTCCAAGGAAGCCCTGTTTGATCTGATCCAGTTGGGGGCAGCTGTCCAACAGTCGCTGGTAATACCAGAGGTAGATCCCCTGGCTTTTGACAACGTTGTTGTGACAGAGGCGTCCGACGGGTCGGGTCAAACCCTTGCTGCTACTATTGCTGTTGCTGCTGAAGGCCCAGGTTTCCCCTCCTAACATCCTTCGAGGGGGAAGCTGGGTCCAACGGTCTCTCCTGTGAGTGTTCCTCCCCCTCGGGGGAGTGCACTAACAGAGACTCCTCTTCGGAGGACCGACGATCCTGATACCCTGATACCCTGCCACGAGGTCGTCTTCGCCGTAAGGCTCCCCCTCCTCTTCGTCGCCGAGGCCTTCCTTCTCCTTACAAGGGAGTCAAGAGGCACCTCCTCTTCGGGTCATCATCCTCGTCGTCCCCTGTGAAGAACTCTTCTCGTCGGGAGCAGACCGTAGCAGTAACTCCTCTGGACTTCTCAGCTGATCGTTCGCGATCTCCTGCGCCTGCCAGATCTTCCTTGCCTACGCAAGCACAGGTCTCTTCGGGGCAGAAGGGCCTCTCTGACAATGTGGGTGAGGCCCTTCCGCGCCAGGTTTCACCTGCGCGCCCTTCAGTAGCGCGCAAGCGCCTCCGCTCTCCTGATCGCCAGCGCTCTCCTGCTCGCCAGCGCTCTCCTGCCGTAGAGTCTCCTGACTCTCCTCGCCAGCGCTCTCCTGCTCACCAGCGCTCTCCTGCTCACCAGCGCTCACCTGCTCGCCAGCGCTCTCCTGCTTGTCAGCGCCCTGCGCGCAAGCGCTTTACGGCAGATGAGTCGTCAGACTCTTCTCGCCAGCGCTCTCCTGATCACCAGCGCTCTCCTGACCACCAGCGCTCTCCTGACCGCCAGCGCTCTCCTGACCGCCAGCGCTCTCCTGATCGCCAGCGCTCTCCTGACCGCCAGCGCTCTCCTGACCGCCAGCGCTCTCCTGATCGCCAGCGCTCTCCTGATCGCCAGCGCTCTCCTGATCGCCAACGCGCTCCTGTTCGCCAGCGCTCTCCTGCTCGTCAGCGCTCTCCTGCTCGCCAGCGCTCTCCTGCTCAGCGCTCGCCTGCGCGCACGCACACTTCAGCCCCTGCTGCGCGTCCTGCGCGTTAACAGTCTCCTGAGCGCCGTCAACCTCCGGCGCATCAGCACACCACGGCACGCCCAGTTCCTGATGCGCGCCCAGCGCGTCAACGTTCACCCGCGCGCCCACGATCTTCGGATCTGGGCGCAGGCAAGGACATTGTTCCTTTGCCTCGCCAGCGTTCCCCTACGCGTCGACCACCGCCTGCGCTCCAGTCTCCAGCGCGCAATAAAGTGCATGCGCGCCCACGAGCCAGCTCCTGAGCTCGCCCACGAGACTTCACCTTCGAGACCATCAGCCACGGCGCGACATCCTACGAGTCGGTGATCTCCTACGCGTCAGCGTTCTCCTACGCGCCCGCGCGATCCTTCGCCTGCGCACGAACGCTCACCAACGCGCCCACGCATATGATCGCCACAGGGCTCCGACTCACCCACGCGCCAACTCACCTGTGCGCTGTCGGTCGCCCACGCGTTCTACGCTTCATCGATCACCAACGCGCCGTCGCTCGCCAACGCGCCATCGTTCGCCAACATGCCATCGTTCGCCAACATGCCATCGTTCGCCAACATGCCAACGTTCGCCAACGCGCTTGATCTCGCCTAGGCTCCATCGTTCACCTACGCGTCATCATTCTCCTGATCGCCAGTGATCACCCAGGTACTCGGGCTCACCTGTGCATTCACGCACACCCTCACCTGCGCGCTTATGCGCCCACTCGCCCACTCGCCCACGCGCCAAGTCACCAGCGCCCCCACACGCGCCCGCGCGCCTACACGCGCCCGCGCGCTGGACCCACACGCGACCCCGCGATTCTATCATCGCGCGAGCGCCAGCTCGACCCGGTAATTCTGCTACAGCGCGAACCAGCAATCCTACCATCGCGCGACCCCCAGCGCGATTCCCGCCGGGTTTCGCAGCGCGCCCAGCTTTGCGAGGTACCGGGGCCGCGTACTTCCAGATAGTCCTCGCAATCACCATCGCGGAAGAGCCGAGCACGTGCCCAGGAGCAGGAAGAGTCATCGGAGAGGTCCGGACAACATTCTTCTTCCCTTTCTTATTTTTAGGCAGACCCTGTAGTATCCACTCCGAAGGATCAACCGATCCCCTTCCCTCCAGCGGGGGTCGCTGACACTGCGTCAGTCAGCCGCCAGCCTTGGTTCGGTTCCCTGATGAAAGCGGTGGTGCAGGCTATGAAGCCAGCCCTCGCTGATCTGGGACTGAAACCAAAGGCCCCCTCGCCTCCACTGAAGAGAAGGAGAGCAGTGGATTTTGCGGTGACTTCTCCCAGGGTTAAGCTGGCTCCCAAGAGGTCCGTCGGGAAGGCCCCTTCCCCCTCGCAGACGTTTTCTCCTTCTGTGGACGAACCTTTCCCGTCCTCGGGAGAATCCAGTGAGGTGAGACACTCTCCCACGGCACCAATGGGAGGAACCCCACCTCAAGGAAGAGAAACGTCTCGCGTAGGAGGGACCTTCCAGACCACTTTGTTGGAGTCCTGTATCCCTCCCAGGAGGGAGCCCAAGGACTCCAAGACATTACCCAAATCATCGTCGAGGTTTCCTCCAGAGCCAGCCCTTCCCCTGGAAAATGTCCGCGTGTCCCCCCATGAAGAGCCAATGGGGACAGGAGACTTAGCTGCCATTCCACCAGCAGGAGAGCAGCGCGAATCGGAGCACGCCTTCTGGCAGGTCCTTGGACTAATGAGGCAACTCAATAGTTTCAAGGATCCCGAGATCGCCCCTCGCGAAGGCAAGGATACGGTCCTGGACCTGGTTTATGGCATTCAGAAGCCCCCCAAGACCAGTGCAGCCCTGCCCTGGTCCCAGGGGGTGAAGAGCGCCAGGGACAAGGTCGAGGGCCAGCTTTCCGAGCTCGCCTCCTCCAGATGTTCTGCCGGGAACAAGCTCCTCCCACCTCTTTGCGTGCAGCAGAGGAGGTACTTCGAGATCATGGAGGAGCCTTGTTTAGCTCTTCCCCTCCACCACTCCGTGAAAGAGCTCACCAGGGGTCTCTCTGTAGAGAAACTCAATGCCCGGCAGGTGACATTCACGGTGTCGGAGGTCCTGTGCCAGGAAAAGGTTGCGAAGTGTGCCATGCAGGCCACTTCCTGGCTGTAATAGATTCTCTTAAAATTAGTAGAGCAACCAGTGTTGATTGGCGTAGTTTTTGTTGTGAGGTTGCTGAATATTATTTTGATAATCAAGAATCAATTGGTGGTGATGGTGTTATAATAGAAGTAGATGAATCTCATTTTGGCAAACGTAAATTTGACAGGGGCCGTCCTCTCTGTGATATTTGGGTTTGGGGGGGGGGGGGGATTGAGAGGGAATTCAAGAAATTTTTTATGCTGCCTTTAGTGGAGCCTTTGCCTCGAGAACGCTCAGCTGAAAATCTTATTCCTTTAATCCAGAAATATATTGAGAGTGACTCGTGCATCAATAGCGACAAGTGGCGTGTGTATAATAAGCCGTCATCTTTGGGTTATATACATAACACGGTGAATCATTCGGAAAACTTTGTAGACCCTGATAATTCATTGGTACATACTCAAAATATTGAAAGTCTTTGGAGGGATCTCAAAGAGTGGATCAAGCAGCCTGGAAATCGTTCACAATATTTTAAGCAATATATATCTCGCTATTTATTTGTAAAACTTCACCCTGAAAATCAGCACTACATTATTTTTGTAAAACTACTGCATTGCTGTACCCTCCTCAAGGAGAGAGGCAACGGCCCAAGAGGCCACAGGAGGAGGAGGAGGAGGAGGAGCCGCCCCATTGTTCAGGCTTGTAAGACTGAGAGTAATGGTGAGTATAATATTTATTTCTGTAGTATTAGGTACCGATCAGGTATTATTTTAATTATGGTGCAGATATATTCAGTGACAGGTTAGGTCAGAAAATTAAGGTTAGTTTAGTGCACGACTACAATGTGACGTGCAATAACTGGTCATATAGTGCATTTGTATGCCATTTTCTCATTTAAAATTCTTGGCTCGGGTTTTCCCATTTCCAGTGTTTTTATGTATTTCGAATTCAGTGTATACCTGTATACCAGTCCATTTTTATATGTTTGAGTGATATATTTAGGTTTTTTCCTCCATTTTGCCCTGTTTTTACCTTCTTTGTCTCCCGCACCCAAAACCCCGCTTCCCAAGGAGGTTCCCCCAGATTTTTATCTATAGGGGGAGGGGTGGTGGAAGGATAAGTATTCATTTGCGATGGAAATAAATCTGAAAATCATTAAAATCACATCATAATACAACAGAAAACCTATATTATTATTATTATTATTACTATCCAAGCTACAACCCTAATTGGAAAAGCAAGATGCTATAAGCCCAGGGGCTCCAATATTGAAAAATAGCCCAGTGAGGAAAGGAAATAAGGAAATAAATAACTGAAGAGAACAAATTAACAATAAATCATTCTAAAAAAAGTAATGTTAAAAGAGATATATCATATATAAACTATTAACAACGTCAACAACAAATATGTCATATATAAACTATAAAAAGACTCATGTCCGCCTGGTCAACAAAAAGGCATTTGCTCCAACTTTGAACTTTTGAAGTTCTACTGATTCAACAACCCGATTAGGAAGATCATTCCACAACTTGGTAACAGCTGGAATAAAACTTCTAGAGTACTGCGTAGTATTGAGTCTTATGATGGAGAAGGCATGGCTATTAGAATTAACTGCCTGCCTAGTATTACGAACAGGATAGAATTGTCCAGGGAGATCTGAATGTAAAGGATGGTCAGAGTTATGAAAAATCTTATGCAACATGCATAATGAACTAATTGATCGACGGTGCCAGAGATTAATATCTAGATCAGGAATAAGAAATTTAATAGACCGTAAGTTTCTGTCCAACAAATTAAGATGAGAATCAGCAGCTGAAGACCAGACAGGAGAACAATACTCAAAACAAGGTAGAATAAAAGAATTAAAACACTTCTTCAGAATAGATTGATCACCGAATATCTTAAAAGACTTTCTCAATAAGCCAATTTTTTGTGCAATTGAAGAAGACACAGACCTTATATGTTTCTCAAAAGTAAATTTGCTGTCAAGAATCACGCCTAAAATTTTGAAAGAGTCATACAAATTTAAAGAAACATTATCAATACTGAGATCCGGATGTTGAGGAGCCACCGTCCTTGACCTACTTACAATCATACTTTGAGTTTTGTTAGGATTCAACTTCATACCCCATAATTTGCACCATGCACTAATTTTAGCTAAATCTCTATTAAGGGATTCACCAACCCCAGATCTACATTCAGGGGATGGAATTGATGCAAAGAGAGTAGCATCATCTGCATATGCAACAAGCTTATTTTCTAGGCCAAACCACATGTCATGTGTATATAGTATGAAAAGTAATGGGCCAAGAACACTACCCTGTGGAACACCGGATATCACATTCCTATACTCACTATGGTGCCCATCAACAACAACTCTTTGAGATCTACTACTTAAAAAATCAATACTAATGCTAAGAAACGACCCACCCACTCCCAACTGTTTCAGTTTGAAAACAAGGGCCTCATGATTAACACGGTCAAAGGCAGCACTAAAATCAAGGCCAATCATACGAACTTCCCGACCACAATCAAGGGATTTCTGTACTGCATTGGAGATTGTAAGAAGGGCATCACATGCTCCAAGGCCTTTCCGAAAACCAAATTGCAAACTAGGGAATAGATGATTACCTTCAGCAAACCTATTAAGACGTTTTGCCAGAAGACGTTCAAAAACATTAGATAATATGGGAGTTATGGAAATTGGGCGGTAATCAGTGGGACTTGAGCTACCACAAACACATTTACATAGAGGAGTAACATTACCAATTCTCCAACAAGTGCTAAAAGCTCCTCTTCTTGCTAACTTGCGTAAAATAACAGATAACTTTGGAGCTAAGAAATCTGCTGTCTTTATAAAAAACAAAGGAAAAATACCATTAGGGTCTACACCTCCATAAGCATCAAGGTCCATCAACAGAGCTTTAATCTCACGAGATCGAAAAGCTAAACTAGTTAGTTTAGCCTCAGGAAAACAGGAATGAGGAAGTTCAAGTTTTTCATTACTCTGTTTACTGTCAAAAACATCAGCCAAAAGGGTTGCCTTTTCCTTTGGACAGTGAGTGACTGAGCCATCTGGTTTAAGTAAAGGAGGAACTGTTGCATCTACACCAAAGAGTGCAGATTTAAGGGTAGACCACCATTTATGTTCCTGAGTTGTACCAGAGAGGGTTTCTTTTATGATTAAATTGTACTCCTTTTCAGTTGAGGCATAAACTCTCTGAGCAAAAGCTCGAAGCTGAGTATAGTTGTTCCAGGTCAAATCTGATCTGTTACCCTTCCAAAGGTGATAGGCCTCCTGCTTCTCCAAATAAGCACGTCTACAATCATCATTGAACCACGGTTTGTCCTTCATTCGGTACCTTAGCACACAAGAAGGGATACGCCTATCAATTATGTTGACTAGATTCTCATTCAAAGGGACAACAGGATCTACACTATTATATAATTGTGACCAATTCAAGCACAAAAGATCATGCAAAATCCCATTCCAGTCTGCTTGGGATTTCATATAAATTTTACAAGAATATGATATATCAGGGACAGGCTGCTCAGTCTTCACTAATAATGAAATCAAGGCATGATCAGAAGTCCCGACTGGAGAACCAACCTTACTAGTTATAACGCCAGGGGAGTCAGTGTATACGAGGTCCAAGCAATTACCAGACCTGTGAGTAGCTTCATTTATGATTTGCTCACAGCCTGATTCCGAGGCAAAGTCTAAAGCTCTTAAGCCATGGCGATCGGTAGGAGAGATAGAACTCAACCACTCCCTATGGTGAGCATTAAAATCACCAACAAAGACAAACGAAGCCTTTCTATCATCTTCTTGTATCTTAGCCATAATGGTAAGAAGACAATCGAAGATAGAATCATCCATGTCTGGATTCCGGTAGATTGAACACAAATAAAAGTTGTTATGCCTGCCACAAACTTTTATTACCTGAATCTCATGACATCCACATTGATAGCAGGACTTATGAGAAGCAGGGTACTCGGTCCTAATATACACCGCCATTCCCCTGGCCCTAGGAATGGAATCACGTTTCAGCATTATTGGCTTCTTAAAACCAGTTATAAGGAGCTCAGATGAGTGCCTCATATTAGAAACCAAAGTTTCTGAGCACAAAAGAATATCATACTGTCTGGACGCAACTGTAAGGTCTCGGATATTTGCATGAAGACCACGAATATTGCAATACAGAAGACGACATTGACGAAATCTAGGACGTACTGGTCCCGGATTTCGCTCAATGTCTCCAGACAGCATAAGAATTAATAGAAATAAAAAAGAGACATCATACTTAAAAACTAGATTAGCAAGAATTAAAACAAAAACAATATGTACAGAATAATAATAAAAGTGATTGATGATATCCATAGACTATAGTAAAAAGTCGGAAAAACTGGTCAACATGGAGGAGCCGATACACCATGCAAGGCTAAATACCCTTCAGGATAGCCACTTCAACTGAAGGGAGGACAGTAAGGATGGTTTTGAGAAGAAAAAATCAGAAAAAGGAAAAGACAACCTCTTGATAAACCACCAGGCATCCATGGCCCTTCTATTAAGCCTGCCCAACACACCATTTCAAAAAAACAAGAGGAAGAAAAAAAAATAAGATAGAATAGTGTGCCCGAGTGTACCCTCAAGCAAGAGAACTCTAACCCAAGACAGTGGAAGACCATGGTACAGAGGCTATGGCACTACCCAAGACTAGAGGACAATGGTTTAATTTTGGAGTGTCCTTCTCCTAGAAGAGCTGCTTACCATAGCTAAAGAGTCTCTTCTACCCTTACCAAGAGGAAAGTACACTGAACAAATTGCAGTGCAGTAATTAACCCCTTGGGTGAAGAAGTGTTAAGTATCTCATTGTTGTCAGATGTATGAGGAAAGACGAGAATATGTAAAGAATAGGCCAGACTATTCTGTGTAAGTGTAGGCAAAGAAAAAATAAGCCGTGACTAGAGAGAGGGGTCCAATGCAATACTGTCTGGCCAGTCAAAGGATCCAATACCTCACTAGTAGTAGTATCTCAACGGGCGGCTGGTGCCCTGTCCAACCTACTATGTTGAAAGCAATTAATGTCCATAAGTAAAATAATACCGATAGGACAAAGTTTTTTTTTTTTTTTTTACAATAATCTGCAAAACGTTAATCCATAAATAAACTGAGTTTTGAGTGTACAGTAAAGTAGTCGTGGCCAGGACAAACATAAACGAATGATAAAACTACCTAGTTTTCGATTCATGTAGTTTATGAGTTTAGCATATGAATGTATTAACCATTTCATGATTTGTTTCAGGTAGCAAGGCTATTATAAAATCCAGTATAAAGACGACAATGTTAATGTTTAACATTAGGGTTGTGATGGCCGATGTTGTAACGTCCCTGACTGGTGAATGCCAGACTGAGGTTCGAGTCCTCCTCAAAACTCGTTAGGCCTTTTGGTTGCTGCTACCTCACCATCCTTGTGAGCTATGGAGTGGGGGTGTGTTGAGAGCCTACAAGTCTACCTGCTGAGTCATCAGCAGCCATTGCCTGGCCCTCCTTGGTCCTAGCTTGGGTTAAGAGGGGCCTTGGGCGATGATCTTATGTATATATGGTCAGTCTTGCTTTCCAGGGCAATGTCACTATCTCTTGCCTCTGCCATTCATGAGCGGCCTTTAAACCTTAAAAAGAAAAACTTACCATGGTGTGGCGGGATGTTGCAAAAACAACCCCCACACCCTTGATCACACTAACTGACAAATGTCTCCACTGCACAAACTTTCCCCTTACGTTATCATAAACTGGACTCTTAGGCAAAAAGGACATAAAAAACGACCCTAACCTTAACACTATATTCTTAAAACTAAACACAACCAAAATTATTATTATACTTAAAACCAAAGATATCATACAGACAACACAAAAAAAAACATACAAAATAAATAAAAATACCACATTCACATAAACCCAGAGAAAAATATCAAAACTTAAACTAAGATGCACCACAACCAAATATGTTTATATATATATATATATATATATATATATATATATATATATATATATATATATATATATATATATATATATATATATATATATATGGACACCAATACTGTCGTCCACACACTGCCAACTGTCTCTAACGGCAAACTACCACAGCTCTGTGGGTAACACTACACAGTGTGGCAATTGGCTACAGCTGCCTCCCTGATTGGGGTCGTAGTTATCATCGTCATATCATCATCATCAATCGAAAATTCCTTCTTATAGCCAACGTCGTTACCGATTATATCCAAATTTAAAAGAGCAGTCAGTTCCAAGTCCCTTATCACAAGCCAGGTCATCAGCAATCAATATTCAAATTATAAGTTCTCTCCAAAGGAGGAATTACGGCTGCAAAAATAAAAAAGAAAAACACTTACAAACACTCCTAGCTAACTAAACTATCGCACTATAATCAAAGATAAATAATAAACTGTTCCTATCATTCACAATCACAAGCAAATATAAATAAAACTGTACTTACTCAAAAATAAACAAAACACTTCCCCGCTGGTCGAAAAAATAATAATGATAATCCAGCATTCACACTACTGCCCCTTGCTGCAGTCAAATAAAAAAGCCATTCACCCAAGACGTTCACCACTGTCTTAACCTAGCTAAAAACATAAACAAACAATCTCATTTATGCCAACAGTTTTTCTCACAACAAACAATCGATAAACTAACTACCCCCCCCCGCTCTCTCTCTCTCTCTCTCTCTCTCTCTCTCTCTCTCTCTCTCTCTCTCTCTCTCTCTCTCTCTCTCTCTCTCTCGATTTGGCAAACAAAAAAATAAAAATAAAACAAAAATTAATCCCCCACAATGGATACCTTTTCACTCATAGCGCAAAAAACAATTTATTTCCATGTCGAATATGTATTGGTAGAATTCAAAAGTACCACATTTTTGGTTCTGAGAATATATTTCAAGTTTGTTTCAGTACAAGACATAAATATTTCAATGAAAATATAATATGGGCTTGTTAATTCATTAATTCTTCGGTCTATCAACTTTAATTTTTTTATGAGAGAGAGAGAGAGAGAGAGAGAGAGAGAGAGAGAGAGAGAGAGAGAGAGAGAGAGAGATGATTGCCATACATACGTAAACAAATAAATTTCATCCAGGAAACGATGGAGTGAAAACTAAGAGAAAAGAATGGTAGACAAACCAGAGAGAGAGAGAGAGAGAGTGAGAGTGAGAGATTTGTCCCAATGGTGGTAAGAATTGCCAAGTCTTGATTAGGATATTGTGGAGGAATCTTCAACTTCTCTTAATGTTTTCTTCTCTTCCCTTCAGTTTTTCTCCCCACTCCCGAGTTAGACCTGCAACAGTCAACTGCCTATCATTTACATAATGCACTGCTTAGGTCAATAAACTTTCTCAATTTATTGAAACTTTAGTAAATGGCCTTACTCTCGTCCTGTAAGAATTTTGGTACTTTATACTTGTTTGCTGAGTGTACTACATACGCCATGAGAGAGAGAGAGAGAGAGAGAGAGAGAGAGAGAGAATATACCAAATAGTAGTAGCAAGAACAGCAGCATTATTAGCATTGGTATGAACAGCGGTGTGCGTAATATCAGTAATCGTAGTAGTTAGAACAGTGGTATGCCTAATAGTAGTGATAAGAACAGTGGTATGCCGAATTGCAGTAATAGTGTTGGTAGCAGCATTGGTATACCTGATAACAGTAAGTGTAGTGGGGAGAACAGTGGTTTGCCTAATAGTAGTGGTAAGAACAGAGATATGCCTTATAGCACTATTTTTGGGCTCAGGCCATGTCGTCCTGATGGAAGTTCCTAATAGGTAGCTTTCTAGGGTATATTTGACTACAGTGATATTCCCAGAGAATTTTACCTTAAGGTATCCAGAATTCTAACTCCTGGAGCGAATATCCCTAAATAATCTCACAGGGATATCGCATAATATCAGAGGATGTATTCTTGACACGTCACATAGCTATCTTCACCCCGAACAGTATTAACTCCTCGGGGGGGTTATAGTGACAAGAATCCGAAACGAGAATGAAAAGAGAGCCGCTCATAAGGCATCTCTCCTATTCCGTTTCCAGTGTGTATCTGATGAAGGCGGTAGCGCCCTCTTTATTCCTTTTCGTGTAGCTCTACTACTCGGTGTTTTCCCTTGTGTTCTCGTTATTTTGGATTTAATTCAACATTTTGATGACTTCTCCGGCCTCTTCTGCCTCTGGAAAGTTGAGTATTGTCTTTACTATGTATAAATGTAAGCTCGTGTCGTTTTGAATTAAATCAAAAGTGATATTAACGTAAACAAGAGCTGTTGCCTACCTGGATGCTATCGCTCGCTCTTATGGGTCATTTAGTTAGCTGGAGCGACGTTCCCGGTTTGTTATGCTTTAATAATTTAGCTATTTAGCTCCTCCAGGAATGCTTATATAATACCGTCAGTTTTTAGCTCGGTGATTTCGACACGGGTCGAGGTACCGATCTTGCCCTTCGCGAGGCTTCGTAGCCTAGACGTCTGGCACTAGTACTTTCATGCATGATATAAGTTTTTCCGAGTGTTATTTTATTGAAGCTATAGGCAAATATTTTATACATGTAAGATATTGTTGAATGTTTTTTCCAAGATTATATACGAGAGAGTTACGGTGATTTAGGTAATCGATTCTCACCTTACCTAGTGTAGTATTCTAGGTACAGTAGTATACTTTCGCACATCCCCGATTGTTCTTTTCTCCTCCGGAGGCCAAGTTCAATCCCTCTCTCCCTCTGAAAGCCCTTGGCTTAATCCTAGTGGTTCTACCTGTATATTAATCCAGGTATTACTATTCTAGGATATGTCTGTCCTGTCTGTCCTGTCCTGATAACCAGAGTGACTGGTTTTTGGGTTTGGGCAGAACTTCAGAGTTTTTAGTCTGTGGTCTGCTTCTTCCTGGCATGGAGAATGAGTCTCCTTTGCTAGGTTAGGGGCAGACACAGGAAGCTTTGCTTCCCTAGTCCATGTCGGAAGGATTCTGTAAGAGATGATTCCTTCCTCTAGTGGCCTAGCAGACTGTCCTGTGTTGTTTTTTCTCGGGCTGGAGAATGAGTTTTCTCGGTTGCTCGGCGAAATAACTTCACCTAACTTTGTTCTGGTTGGGAGGAGGATAGCAAGCATTGCCAGTCTTCCTCCCTAATAGACAACTCTTGGTTAGGATGAGCTTCCCTAACTGCTGAGTGTCTCTCTTGCTAGAATGAAGTCTTTAGGACCCTTATCCCTTCCCCACCTCTCTTTCTTTTATTATCTTTTGGCCACAGTCCTACTTCCATATCTAGCATAGGTTAGGATGGAGGACCGGCTCAGCTCTCTGCCGGCTGGCATTACGTGTTGGCCGGCAGAGACCCTTTGTTCTTTGCAGAGTGAACCCCAGACCTCCCTTGGTCTCTCTTCCATGTCTGCCGGTAGAGCCCGGCAGGCTATGGATTCTTTGGAAGCCTGAATGCTACATTCTCCCCTTCCATAAGTTCACTCTTTCTGGATGGAAGGTCGTATGGCATGCCACCTTATAACCTTACATCCATACTGTTTCTCTGACTATTGTGTTGCACTCCTATCCCGGTTCTCTGGTTCTTGGCTACTGTCGGCGGGCATGTGTTTTATTACCTTTGCCGGCCGGCAGTGGAAACACAGCCCGCATCTGCTGGCCACTACGATTAGCGGCCGGCAGCCGGGTATTGGTGTTTTCAGCCGTCGGCTGGCAATGATTGCCGGCCGGCACACAGTCGCGAATCAGTGGGTTGCCACCTATTATTTAAAGATAGTATATCTTTGAACTATACAGGGGTAGATGCCGGCTGGCACGTGCAGGCGCACGCCGGCACGTACCGGCGTGTGCTAGCCGGCACAACAGCATGCGAAGTACAGTAGTTGCTATTTTTGTAGTGTAGTACATACTGCATTAACAGAAACTACTGTACAGAGCTTGTGATAACACTAAAGTTCTTCATCATACTTAATGTTATCTTGTACAGCCTTTTGTTGAGACCGTACTATATATATAGAAAGTAAGTTCTTTCTGTAACCTTTCGATCCCGTATATTAAAACTACACATTAAATTTCCGTTTAGGAAATTACATAAGGTATTCTAGAATAGAATTAACCTTAGTTTAATATCTTGGGAGGTTACAGCAATTAACTGGGCAGGAAATACAAGTATGTGTCTTTCCTTCTTTCTTTATAGCTTTTCTATATAAGCTAAATGTTTCAATATAAGTGAAAACCCTTCACTTGATACTCATGGATTTTTCTTCTCTTTACAGGAGGACCATCCGAAGTGCGGGAGTGTGTTCTGTAATGTCCGCAGTAAGAACTTCTGTGGACATCAACAGTGCAGGAGGCACGCAGCATGTGCAGCCTCCAGAGGTGATCTCCGGTATTGGGACCCTCAGGTTTGTACAGTATGTTCTAACCTGATTACCGAGGCTTTTGACGACCCCAAGTCGACGGAGTCAAGGGAGGCTGCCAGGGAAAAGTTACGATCCTGGGTGAGAGGTTTTCAGAAAAACACCTCAGGCCCCTACCTTCCAAATGAGACGATGAGGGCCTACCTTTTCCCTAAAGCATTAGCCGATGCAGTCATTCCTCAGCCTCAGGTGGAGATACCAACTGCCCAGAATCCGTTAGATTCTGAAGTCTCAGCCGCCCTTCAAGACATCCAATTGGACGATAAGATGTCGGAGGTGTCGGATTCTACTGAGAAGGACCTTCTAGGAGAAGGTCAGGAAGAGGAGCTGTACCAGGCTCCTCAAGTAGAAGAGGAAGAAATCGACGAGGTGTCGGTTACATCGGTTCCGGACCCAGAACCTGTTCCCTCTACATCGTCTGCTATCCCAGGGGATCTGGGAAGGACTCTTTCTTCTATTGTTGAGATGATCCAACAAATTCAAAAGAAGAATAAGGAGAAGGAGGCAGCAATGAAACTGGAGATACGTAGACTTGCAGCATCACGTGGGCCCCAGAAGCGACTCAACGTGAAGGATCTTCCTTTGTGCTCGGATACCAATCCTTGGAGGTATGCCAAACACCAATCGGGAAGATCGTCATATCAGAAAAGTTGGGGGGCAATTTCCCTGGAAGAGGTGGAATTTTGGCCCAACAATGATTCTTATCCGGACTGTTATGTCCGCCTTAGGAAGGAGCCAGCCTCAAAGGAAGAGACTGAGCTGAAGGAGGTCATTGTTTTTTAGCATAGTAAAGCTCAGGCTTTACTAGCGAGCTTGATGAAAGAGAGGGGCTTCACGAACTCGAAGGTGCCAGCCTTGAGTAAGAAGCTTCCCTCCTTTGTGGCCTCTCCTACCAGACCCTTTCCCTTCTTGGAAAAGGGATATAAGGCAGCCTTAAAGGCAGTGGAGGCAGGGAAACCATGCCCCTCCTTGGAGGAGTGCAAGCCATTATCTCTGACCTTGCCCTTGGACCAAGAAGACTGGAAGGACGTACACCTTACCTTCTCAGTCGAGAAGCTGGAAGCTGATATTCGTCAGTTCGGTGAGGAACTTCCAAAACTGTTGGAGGTTCTCTTGCGCAGAGAGCAAGAGACGAAGGAAAGACTTGCAGCATCGATGTCGTTGCAAACGACATTAGAAACAATGGTAAGTGACCCCAAGATCCAGGACATGTTCATGGTAGTGGCCAAAACCCATCTGGCCACGGTTACGAAGGATCTCTATAGCTTTATTAAAGCTAGGAGAGTTCGTGTTCGCCTCGGCTGCGGTGAGGCACGAACCGAGGAAGCTGATCTCCTCTTGTATCTGGGGTAAAGATCTCTTTCCAAATGATGTGGTTAAAGAGGTAGTAGACAAGGCCGCCACAGAGAATAGGAACCTTCTCAAAAAGTGGGGCCTAGATCATAAGAGAAAGGCTTCTCCGGATGAGGGTCCCCAACCCAAAAGGAAGACAAAAAGGCCTAGGCCATCCTCTCGGCCGGCTATACCCTACCGACAGCAACAGCAACTTCCTGTGACCGCGGTGCCTCAAATAATGGCACAACCTCCAACCACGTACCAGCTGGTACCTCAACAAGTGGCGACTCGGTCGCCAGTCTTTAACCCAGCCTTCGAAAGGCAGACTTCTTCCTTTCGTTCGAAGGTTAGAGGAACAGCCAGAGATTTTTCTAGACGCCCTTCAAGAGGAAGGGGATCCAGGGGAGGACACGGTCAAGGAGGCAAGTCCTCAGGTCCACAACAGCAGAAGTGAGATGCTTCCTGTAGGAGGGAGGCTACAGCTATTTAGGGATCGCTGGACCTTCGATCCCTGGGCCCACAGCCTAATAAAGAATGGATTAGGTTGGAGTTGGAGTAGTCCTCCACTTCAATTTCCTCAATTCTCCCAACACTCAACCCCCGTTCTGGAAGAATATGTCCGAGAGCTCTTAGACAAAAGAGTAATCCGGAAAGTTGTCCATAAAATTCCAAGGAAGGCTGTTTTGTGTTCCAAAGAAGGACTTAGAGAAACTCGGAGTCGTTCTAGATTTGTCGCTACTCAACAAGTTCATAGTGAACTACAAGTTCAGAATGCTCATACTTCAACACATAAGGACCTTGCTGCCCAAAAGGGCATATACTGTCTCTATAGACTTGTCTGACGCTTATTGGCACGTTCCAATTAATCGTCACCTCTCCTCCTACCTAGGCTTCAAGTTACATAGAAAACTTTACGCCTTCAGAGCCATGTCTTTCGGGCTTAACATAGCCCCAAGGGTTTTCACGAAGCTCGTGAACGCAGCCGTCCATCAATTACGCCTAAAAGGAATCCAAGTAGTAGCCTACTTGGACGACTGGCTGGTGTGGGCAGCATCCAGGACAGAATGCATGCAAGCTTCTAAGATAGTGATTCAGTTCCTGGAACATCTGGGATTCAAGATCAACATCAAAAAGTCTCGACTTTCTCCAGCTCAAAAATTTCAGTGGTTGGGAATCCACTGGAATTTGGAGTCACATCGACTTTCCATTCCTGGGAAGAAGAGGAAAGAGATAGCAGGATCTGTCGAGACTGTTGAAATCCAAACGGATATCAAGACGCGAACAGGAGAGAGTGCTGGGCTCTCTACAGTTTGCTTCAATAACAGATCCAGTGCTAAGAGCACAGCTAAAGGATGCAACAGGAGTCTGGAGGAAATATGCATCAAACGCGCTAAGAGATCTAATAAGACCTCTACCGACTCGACTGGGAACGCTTCTCAAGCCGTGGTCCAATGCCAAGCAACTGAAGAAATCAATACTTCTTCAACCTCCTCCCCCGTCAGTGACTATCCACACAGACGCTTCAAAGGAAGGCTGGGGAGGTCACTCTCATCAGAAGAGAGTCCAAGGAGCTTGATCCAATCTTTTCAAGTCATTTCACATCAACTTTCTAGAAGCCATGGCAGTACTTCTGACTTTAAAGAAAGTATCTCCTCGCCACTCGACCCACATAAGACTGGTTCTAGACAGCGAGGTGATAGTGAGATGCCTGAATCGACAAGGGTCGAGGTCACCTCAAATCAACCAAGTGATGTTGGCCATATTCCGTCTGGCTGAATGGAAGAAATGGCACTATTCTCTTTCTATTGGACCATCTGTTTCAGTCTAGGGACATAGCGTCCACTGCCTCCGCTAGCGGATCCTCGTATGGGGACACGTAACAATCTATTTTCTTGTTGTCCTTCGTCGCAAAGAGGTTTATCTGCAGCTCCGGGACTTGGCTCGAGATGAAGGAGAACGATCCTGCGTCAAGGGACCATTCTGACTCTATAGGTGTAAACCTGGATAGAGCGTCCGCTGTCACATTGCGGAACCCTTGAATGTGAACTGCTGACACATTCAAGGGTTCCGCAATGTGACCGCGGACGCTCTATCCAGGTTTACACCTATAGAGTCAGAATGGTCCCTTGACGTCAAGGGACCATTCTGACTCTATAGGTGTAAACCTGGATAGAGCGTCCGCTGTCACATTGCGGAACCCTTGAATGTGAACTGCTGACACATTCAAGGGTTCCGCAATGTGACCGCGGACGCTCTATCCAGGTTTACACCTATAGAGTCAGAATGGTCCCTTGACGCAGGATCGTTCTCCTTCATCTCGAGCCAAGTCCCGGAGCTGCAGATAAACCTCTTTGCGACGAAGGACAACAAGAAAATAGATTGTTACTTGTCCCCATACGAGGATCCGCTAGCGGAGGCAGTGGACGCTATGTCCCTAGACTGAAACAGATGGTCCAATAGAAAGAGAATAGAAAGAGCTCCAAACAGTATAGAGATCCCTACAGAATAGATAGAGATCCAAGAAGAATAGAGATCCCAACAGAATAGATACAGCTCCAAACAGAATAGAAAGAGCTCCAAACAGTATAGAGATCCTTACAGAATAGATAGAGATCCAAGCAGAATAGAGATCTCAACAGAATAGATACAGCTCCAAATAGAATAGAAAGAGCTCCAAACAGTATAGCGATCCCTACAGAATAGATAGAGATCCAAGTAGAATCGAGATCCCAACTGAATAGACAGAACTCCAAACAGAACAGAAAGAGTTCCACACACAATAGAGATCCCAACAGAATAGATACAGCTCCCAACAATAGATAGAGATCCCAACAAAATAGATAAGGGAAAGAAACAGACAATCAGACAGAGATTAATTTTGACAAAACAATGCCACACTGGAAATAGCCCTAAAAGGAAACCATTTATGAATAAGGATTTAATCAAATTCAGTATCTCAAGTGTCACAAAACTCGTGTAATCCTTTTTGTTATTAATAACGGGGAGAATTAATAAGGAAGGGAAAAACGGAGCTACAAACTCCTACAAATTCATTTCAATGGGACTTTGTAACTTTTGCTTTGTTGGCGTTTGTCGTTTGTCTTTCAAAGAAATATCTGTAATTATATTTTTTTTTCTTCTACCTTGTACATGTCATAGAAGATACGAAATCGAACATATTTCAGTTTATGTCTCATGGTTTTTTTTTCTTTTTTTTTAAATAATGGACTTCGTGGTTTTTTATACTTGAAACATTTTTTAAACAGTGTATGTTCCTATAATACTTTTTATTTATATTACAGTATATAATTAAGTAAATGACGTATTGTCTCCGGGATCTCTAGGGTAGCACAAAGCCATTTGGATGAGTTACAATCGTCATTACATTGTTGTATGAAATAAATATGTATTCGCTTTAAGATATTTATATTGTTCTTTACACCTGTAATGGAATGTCTTTAATGTTTACAACCTCCCCCCCCCACACACGTTCATGCACACTATTCTCTCTTTCCTTATTTCCTTTCTTCATTGGGCTGTTTTTCCTTTTGGAGCCCTTGGACTTATAGCATATTGCTTTTCCAACTAGAGTTGCTGTAAAATATATATATATATATATATATATATATATATATATATATATATATATATATATATTTTTTTTTTTTCTTGGGGGGGGGGCTTAGGCCATGTCATCCTGATGGAAGGTTCCTAAGAGTAGCTTCCTAGGGATATTTGACTACAGTGATATTCCCAGAGAATTTACCTTTAGGTCTCCAGAATTCTAACTCCTGGCGCAAATATCCTTAAATTTCTCTCAAGGATATCGCATAATATCAGGGGACATATTCTTGATACGCCACATAGCAATATGCACCCCGAATAGCGTTTACGCTTCGAGGGGGAAAGTGGAAGTATTAGAAGGGGAGCCGTATCAAGGTTACCCTAGTTCCCATACTACTACTGAGTATCACAACAGCGCCATATCCAAGATGGTGGACATTCCTAATTCTGTAGCGATTTTGCACGGTGGTGTTCCCTGTTGATCTGACAATTTCGATGGATTTTCAAGGATTATTTTGCAATCTCCAGCTTCTTCCGCCTCTGGAAAGTTAAGTATTGATTCTTTACAATGTGTGTAATTTAGCTTCTGTCTCAGAGTGAAATTAGAGTAATTTATTGTGATTAGGAGCTAGGCCTGTTACCGGAGGCGCCATGGGCGCTGTCGTTCATTAGGCATGTTTTATTTAGTTAGTAGAACAACATTCCCGGTAAAATAACATTAATAATTTATTCGAAAGCTATTTAGGCAATTTATACTTGTAAAGATATTTATATCCATAATTTTACTTTTTCTATGTCGATCGTATATGTCAGAGTTTCGGTGATTTAGGTGACTGAGATCTCGTCTTGCCTAGGTAACCTAACCTAGGCGACATAGTATACTTTTGACATTTCCCCCGTTACCCTCGTGTATTGGTTTATCAATTCATCGGAGATTGATATTTCCTAGAAATATTACATAACCGATACTCGTCCCTAGTAGAGATTTAAGGGTAATCTCTCTTTCCCTCTGAGTGTAGCCTTAGGCCACAACCCTAGTGGTTCGTGCTTCGAGTTTTCATTCAGACATGACTAGCCTAGGGTTTTCTGTCTCGTCCCTTAACCGCAGATGGCAGGTTTTGGGATTTGGTTAGAACCACAGAGTATTTAGTCTTGTGCCGACAGTCGGCCGGCAGGTTTGTATAGTCATTCCCCTGCTGGCTAGGCTGCCGACATAGGAGGCTAGCCCTCCCTAGGCTGCACCTGAAGTGGTTGGATGATGCCGCCACCTTCTCCTTGTGGTCTAGTAGACTAGTCCTGTGCTCGCAGACCCTAGGCTGAAGAGTAGTTATTCTTCTAAGGCCTAGGATGGCGCCGGCACTGGAACTCTGTTTCTCCCTTGTTGAGAGGAGGCGGCACTGCTGCCGTCCCCTTAACTGTATTGGCAGACCCTAGGTTGGAGAATAGAATTCTCCTGCCGCCTAGGATGGCGCCGATACTGAAACAGAGTTTCTTAAGGGTGTGTAGAGAGTTTCTTAAGGGTGTGTAGGACCGGCAACCTTGCCGGCTACTTCCATACCTCATATAGGACCATTGCTGGTGGGTTGCGGGGGCCGGCCAGAGTCCTTCTCTGCAGCTGTTGTCCGGCTGCCTGCGGCTATGCCAGCTGCTGGCAACCATGACAACTGCCGGCGGCCATGTTGGCTGCCGGCGACCATGTGTTATACAAACTGTCGGCGGCTATGACGGCTGCTGGCGGCTATGCAAGCTGCTGGCGGCCATGTCATCTGTCGGCAGCCATGATGGCTGTGGGTGGGAAGTCCCTTCTGTTACCGAGGTTCTTCAGTCCTCCCTTGGACTGCTGGCCACAAGTTCTACCACCGGCCAGACCGGCACAGATAGGTGCTGACTCAGCCGGCAGCACGCCGACTGTACTAGTGCTGCCGGGTGCTAGCCTGCCAGCTACGTGCTGGCTGGACCTTGCCGGCGATGGTACTTGTGGCTGGATGGAAGCCTGAATGTTACATTTTCCCCTTCCATTTGAACCTTCTTTCTGGAGAAAGGCAGTAAATTACACTTTTACATCCTTAATTAGTATATACATACACAGTAATAAGGCAGCCTTCACTCCATGCTGTCTCTCTCTCTCTTTTAGCTTACATGCTGGCTGTGCCGGCAGGGACTAGCTATGCCGGCTATATGCCGGCTGAATTACAGTATATGTATACAGGTAGTCAGTATATTTGCAGTATAGCATATACGGCAGATAGAAAAACTATTGTATATATTATACTAGTAGTTATTTTCCAATATATCTTGGGTATCCTTGCCCGGGTGTTTGCTGAGACCAATCCTTTATTGAAAGAATAGAATTTCTTCAATATTCTGATTTGAAATCAGTTTTCATATTACCCTATAATATTAAATATTTTAAAGGGCTGGTGGTATTACACTTCTAACCATAAAAGTGTAGAACCCTGATCAGGAAACTCTATGATTTAATATTGTAAGGGAGGTCACAGCAAATGGGCTGGGTAGGACACACAAATATGTATTTTAAAATTTCCTAGTCCAGTCGGCGTCATGCCGGCTGGACCGTGCCGTCAGATGCTTGCCACAACTGCAGCACACTGGCTGAACTACATTATATATAATTATACAGTAGTCAGTATTTTGCAATATAGTATATACTGCAAACAGAAAACTATAGTATGATTATACAGTAGTTTGTTTCTAACATATCTTGGGTACCCTTGTGTGGGCTTCTGCTGGGACCGTTCCTATATTGAAAGAATAGAATTAATTCAATACTCTGATCAGAAATCAGTCATCCTTACCCCAGAGTGTTAAGAATAAATAGGGGCCGTGACTTGTACACTTCTCTACCCCTAGGGGTTAGAACCCTTTCGTTAGAGTTCCTTGATAGAGGAATCTCCTTATAGTTAATACTGAGGGGAGGTAACAGCATTTGCTTGCAGGGGATACACAAGTATGTGTCTCCTACTATCCCTTTCTAGCTTACTATCCTAAGCTATTTTAGTTAAAAGATGGCTTTACATATTGCTTATCAGTGAGATAATCAATTGTATACTCATTCTGCTTTCCTTTCTTTACAGGAGGAACCCCAGATGACATGTGTTGCAGTCTTCTGCAATATCAAGAGTAAGTGTTTTTATGGTCATAATACATGCAGGTTTCATGCCCCCTGCAATATTATTTCCGAATCCCTGCATTATTGGAACCCTCAAGTTTACAATGTATGTCGGACCTTAATGTCCGAGGGTTTCGAGAATCCCAAGTCGATAGAGTCTAGGGATGTAGCTCGTAACAAACTACGCAACTGGGTGATAGGCTTCCAGAAAATCTCTCCAGGACCATACCTACCTAATGATAGGATGCGTAACCTACCATTCCCGAAAGCAAGTAAGGAAATAGTGGTGCCCCAGGCACGATTCACACCTCCCTGCGGCCGGATAGCCTCGGGGACGGATGACAGGAAGCCCCCACGGGAAGAGGTGGATAATGTCGTGCCGGAATTGCTTCCGTCTGTGCCGGCTCTAGAGCCATTAACATCGACATCTTCACCCTCTACCCCTCTATTAGACGGAGTGGACCAATTATGGGCCCATATGAAAGGTCTAATAGAAAACTTTCGCAAACAAGATGAAAAGAAGGAAGCGAAATGCAAGATAGAGCTCTGTGATGCTCCACTTGTCGCTCCCCAAGGGTTAGACAAATGACCCGGAGACCAAGACTTTCCAACATGCTCCAAAACCAATACTGGAGGTTTGCGGAGCTTATGCCGATTTTAAATGGCAAACTCTACATCTCGGAGAAGATGGGTGCTGTTCCTTTGGACAAAATCCAGTTTTGGCCAAGCTTTGACGCTTTCCCCAATTGCTTCATTCGACTGAGACATGAACCAACGTCAAGAAAAGAAACGGAACTGAAGGAGGTCATGATTCTCGACCATGATAAGGCACAGGCTATCTTGTTAAGTAGCCTGAGAAAGGCGGGTTACTCGGTGTCGAAAGTATTTGCACTAGGTAACAGTTACCCTTCCTTTCTTGCTCCTGCTTCAATATCGTTCGCCTTTACGTGGAAGGCATTTAAATCTGTTGCCAAAGTAGTGGAGGCAGGTAGACCATGTCCTGCACTCGAGGGGTGCAAGCCTTTGTCACCAGCCTTTCCCAGGCAGGAGAAGGATTAGAAGGAAGTCCACTTAACCTTTTCAGTAGGAAGACTAGACACGGACGTTGCCAGTCGATAGTTTAGCGAGAATCTCCCTAAACTATCCGAGTTTCTTTTGTATAACGAACAAGAGACAAAGAAGAGACTTGCAGCCTCCCTATCCCTACAAAACTGCATCGAGTTGTGTTCAACCCACCAAAGTACCCCAGACATGCTCATGGTCTTGGCCAAAATGCATATGGCCACCTTAGTAAAAGACCTTTATGCCTTTATGAAGGCTAGGAGAGCTTGTAGGCAGTTTGTGTTCGCTGCCGCAACAGTGAAACACGAAACCAGGAAGCTGATATCTTCCAACATCTGGGGTAGAGGCCTCTTTCCAAACGATGTAGTTAGAAAGGTGATTAAGAAGGCCACCACGGAGAACATAGGACTTCTCCAAAAGTGGGGCATCCTTTCAAAGAGAAAGTCTTCCACGGTTGTGGGTCCCTAACCTAAAAGGAACGCTGAAAAGTCTGGAAATATCCCTCGGGCTGTTCAACAACATCCCACCTTCTGATCAGGCGAAGCAAAGAGACGCTTCTGGTAGGAGGGAGGTTCCTTCAGGATCGCTGGACCTTCGATCCTTGGGCTCAAGTCCTAATCAAGATGGGACTAGGATGGGAGATAGACATGCCTCCACCATCATTTCCTCAACTCTTCCTACACTCCAAAACCCTCCTGTAAGAGTATACCTTAGAGCTCTAGAGCATACAGGTGGTAAGGAAAGTATAGTCCATCGAATTCCAGGGAAGGCTGTTTGGTGTTCACGAGAAGGACTCAAGTAAACTCAGTCATTCTGGACTTGTCGCCACTCAACAAGTTCAAATAAAACAGCAAGTTCAGAATGTTATCCTTCTGAGCATAAGAACCCTGTTTCAAAAAGGGGTGTTCGCAGTCTTGTCAGACCTGAAAGATGTCTATTGGCAACTTCCAGTCAGTCACCCCCTCCCGTCCTACCTAGGATTCGAGTTACCGAGGATAACGTATATCCTAGGAAAGATACTTGTCGGACTAGACACAATCCTAAGTATCTCCACGGGATTAGCAGACACAGTCACGCAAAAACCAAGCCTAGAAATGGTTCAGGCAACAATGTACCTGGACGAAAGGCTGGGGTGGGCAGCACCCGAAGTGGCTGGTCTATGAGCATCTAAGGAAGTGATCCGGTTCCCGGAACATCGGGGATGCAAGATAAGCTTCAAGAAGTCTCGATTCTCTCCAGCTCAAAGGCTTCAATGGCTAAAAAACCATTGAAACCTGTGGTCACACCAACTCTCCTTTCCCTTGGGGATGGAAAAGGAGATCGCAAGGTCAGTCAAGAGACGCTGGTAATAAGTCAGGATTCCAAGACACTAACAGGGAGGAGTTCTGAACTCTCTCCAGTTCGTAATAGTGACAGACCCAGTGCTAAGAGCACAGCTGAAAGATGCGTTAAGAGTCTGGAGAAGATACGCATCAAACTTTCGAAGAGATCTAAAAAGACCGATATCTGTCCTTCCTTAATCCCTTCCCTAACAAGGGTCAAAGGCCAAAAGTCCCAAGACCATGTTGGTCCTGTCATTGGTAGGGAAACACTCTCCACGCAGATCAGACCTCCTAAGGCTGATCTGGGACGTCGAAGCGATAATGAGACGTCAGAATCGACAATGCTAGAGAACGTCTCATACAGTCTAGGTGACCTTAACCATCCCTTACCTAAAGGGATGGCACCTGTCAGCAGTTCATGTGCAATCAATCCGCAATGTGGCAGTGGATGCTCTACTCAGGCTCAAGCCGATTGAGTTAGAATGGTCCACAGACGCAGACCTATTCTCTCCTAGATGGGAACAAGTCCCCGAGCTACAGATTGACCTCTTCATCACGAGCGTCTTCAAGAAACTACCTCGATATGTAGCCCCATACGAGGATCCTCTAGTGGAGATAGCAGACATCATGTCTAGTATAGAGGGGATGGATCCTGTTCATCCCATCCGATCTCCTGCTGAAGGTCCTCAACATGCTGAGATCCTTCCAGGGAGGAGTGGCTTTGTTGGCTCCCAAGTAGCCCAAGAGCAATTTGTTCCCTTTAGTGAAGGAACTGAAGCTGAGGTTGGCCCTAGTTTTGAACCCAGGACTATCTCAGAAGGTTCAGAAGTTAATTGCCTTCAATTTATCACAGAAAACCCGAACCCTTCATTTCATGATTTTCTTGCCTTAGCGGTTAGGAAAAGATTTGGGATCTCGGAAGGCAATTTAGAATTCTTAGAAGAATACAAGTCTAAGTCAACGAGAAGACAATATGAGTCTTCTTGGAAAAGGTGGGTTGCTTTTGTAAAAGCAAAAGGACCGAAAGGAATTTCAATGAATCTCTGTCTGTCCTTCTTTGTCCACCTTCATAATCAAAGTCTGGGGGCCAACACGATAACTACGTGCAAGTCAGCCTTGACTAGACCTCTTCTATATGCCTTTCAAGTGGATCTGGCGTATGAAATCTTTAATAAGACTCCGAAGGTATGTGCAAGGCTTAGAGTTAGTGAAATAGTGGCCCTATCTAGAGATGAGGGCCACATTCAGTTCACAGAAGCGGGAGAACTGAATCTCTTTCCTAATCCAACCTTTCTCGCTAAGAACGAGCTACCCACTAAGAGGTGGGGTCCCTGGAGAATCTACCCTCTGAAGGAAGATGTCTCTCTATGTCCTGTAGAGTGTCTAAAGGTCTATCTTCGTAGAACTTCAGACTTCAGGGGAGGACAGCTCTTTAAAGGAGAAACCTCTAGATCAAACTTATCCCTAAAACAACTGAGGGCAAAGCTTACCTACTTTATTCGCAGAGCAGATCCTGACAGTACTCCCGCAGGTCATGATCCGAGAAAAATTGTTTCATCACTGAACTTTTTTCAGTATATGGACTTTGAGCGTCTTCGCTCCTATACTGGATGGAAATCATCCAGAGTGTTCTACAAACACTATGCTAAGCAGATCCATGAACTGAAGCATTATGTGGTGGCGGCAGGTACTGTATTAAAACCTGTCTTCTAATTCTGCGATGAACAGTTAATTGATTGGGACTGTCAATTAAAGGGAGAAGGGGTTAGCACTTTTAGTGTGACCTCCTTTTGAATGATTGTTACCATGGTGACACTAACTCTGTTCAAAATCTCAGGATTGGAATTATACAGATAGCACTAGTGCCGTGTGTACGTAGTACACAGTGTTGATAGAATATAACAGGTACAGAAATTATGAAGAGAAATTTTATTAAAAATTTTTCTTCAAGTCTGAGAGTGGCACTCATCATTTCTTCCCTTTCAAAAGGAAAAATAATTTCCGTATATGTCACATGGAAAATTCCTTTATCATGCTATAGTTGTTTTACTTGTTAATTCATTTAGTCATTTATTAGAAATAAATGTCTATTAGAATGTAATTGCGTCCTAATTCTCCCGACAATTGCATGTTTAAGATGACAGAGTTCTTGGACTTACTGATGTAAGTATACTTCATATCATTGTATGCTTGCAAACAATGGATATAATGGACACTGATATTGGTTCGGCAATATATACAAACCATGAGACTGTTTGTATACTCAGTGTACACTTATGTTTGTTCATACAATATATGCTAACCTTGAGGCCCCTTTTCTACCGTCTAGAATGACTCTTCCCTGTAGGGGGCAGGAAGCACTAACATCGTTATGATTAGTGATGATGACGGATAACGTTAACGTCATTTGTCTCAAATGGTCCAAATGACCATAGAAATATTGTCCCAAGGTTAAGGCACTGATGAAAATCCAAAGGTGCATTAATACTCTGGTATGCTTCCATCAGGACGACATGGCCCGAGCCCAAAAAACGGATTTTGAGCGAAGCGAAAAATCTATTTTTTGGGTGAGATAGCCATGTTCTCCTGATGGACCCACCCTTCTTTTCTAAAGAAAAGATCTTCACAGTATCCCTCCCGAAGCTTTTGTATCTGTAGCACCATCCTCAATGCTACAAGGAATGTCTGCCATCTTGGATATGGCACTGTTGTGATATTCAGTAGTAGTATGGGAACTAGGGTAACATTGATACAGCTCCCCTTCTAATTCTGCCACTTTCCCCTTCGAAGCGTAAATGCTATTCGGGGTGCAGATTGCTATGTGGCGTGTCAAGAATATGTCCCCTGATATTATGTGATATCCTTGAGAGAAATTTAAGTATAATCGTGCCAGAAGTTAGAATTCTGGAGACCTAAAGGTAAATTCTCTGGGAATATCACTGTAGAAATATCCCTAGGAAACTACTCTTAGGAACCTTCCATCAGGACGACATGGCTATCTCACCCAAAAATAGATTTTTCGCTTCGCTCAAAATCCGTTGTATATATATATATATATATATATATATATATATATATATATATATATATATATATATATATACTGTATATGATACAAATGTTTGTGTATATTGTTTCTTCATTTTTATGTTTATGTATGTACGTATGTGTCAGAAGCTATTAGTCAGAAAGTATAAAGGGTAAAACCTGTAGTACGAAAACCAATTCATTCAACCAAAAGAAAAAAAATAAATATTTTGTTAAAAATGTCTAAGAGATCAAGAATCCGGTTATCTCCCGCCTACGAACGGCGCCAGAGAACCTGTTGGGGAAATATAGATTTTGGAAGAGTGGCGCCACAGAGAGAGAGAGAGAGAGAGAGAGAGATAGTCATACATACCGACATAGGGAGGTTAGAGAAGGTCAATGGGCTTGTTGAAACCTCATCCCGAAAGAAGTGCTACGAATCAGGATGTATACAAGTTTTGGATCCACGTCTATTAGGGTGAATTGAGTAGGGCTGTGTATATATATATATATATATATATATATATATATATATATATATATATATATACTGTATATATATATATATATATATATATATATATATATATATATATATATATATATATTCACACACAAATAGTGTTATGGTCATCCTAAAGAGACCAGAAAGAAAGATTTATGAAAAGCTGAGAGATGAACAAGCAAGATTTCGAAAAGGTAGTTTTACTGACCAAATTTTCATTTTAAGACATGTTGTACAGCAATGTGTATAATAAAGAAATCCACTTTTGCTGGCATTTGTGGACTATGAAAAGCTTTTGATAGTGTGCACCGGGCAATTTTGTGGAGAGTCCTGTTTTTCAGAAGTATGTGAATTTCTTTTTGAGTATGGCAAGTCAAAGTTAAAAGAGTCCTATCAAATGAATTTCCTGTGAACAGTGGAGTACTCCAAGGAAATGTGATGTCACCTATGTTTTCTATCCCCCTCGTGGATTTTGTAGTGCATAGAATAATTGGGGATAGCGGAGAAGGATTGGACTGGATTTGTAACAGGAAATTAGCGGACATAGAGTATGTTGATGACGCTGTCCTTAATAGTAAAACGCCACAGGACTTGCAAATCTTGCTTACCAGAATTCATGAAATATCACGTGAGGTTGGGATCAAAATAAATAGAAGAAAGACAGAGATGATAGAATGAAATATGCAATGAAAGATGAAATTTCATTGGCAGGAGAAAGGATTAATGAGGTGGAATCATTTAAATATTTTGGAACTATGATCTCTAATACAGGGTCTTTGAAATTGGAGTTTAATGAAAGATTGAAAAAAGCAAACCAGACAATGGCTAGGTTAAGTAAAATATGGAAATCAAATCGCCTGAAATTTCATATAAAAATTAGACTATATATAAGTTTAGAGAGATCGGTGTTACTGTATGGACACGAATCGTGGTATGACAATGAAACGATATCCAGCTGATTTTGTAGATTTGAGACCAAAGCCCTCAGAAGAATATTGAGAGTTAAATGGCAGGAGGGAATTAGAAAAGAAACTATAAGAGAAATAACTGAATGGACATATGTGGATGAGATCTTAGTGAGGAGTAGATGGAGATGGTTTGGGCATGTTCTTCGCACTCCCCAATAGAGTTTAGTTTACCAAACTTTCATTTGGGTTCCACAAGTCACTACAAGAGTTGGAAGATCCTGGCTGACATGGCTGACGGCTATGAAGCGTGAAGTAGGAAATGATGAATGGAGAATTATTGATTTAAAAGCTCAAGTTAGAGACGACTGGCGAAATCTAACCTTGACCATTTGCATCAATAGGCGTAGTAGGAGAAGACACATACACACAGATATATATATATATATATATATATATATATATATATATATATATATATGTATGTATATATATATATATATATATATGTATATATATATATATATATGTATATATATATGTATATATATATATATATATATATATATGTATATATATATATATATATATATGTATATATATATATATATATATATATGTATATATATATATATATATATATATATATATATATGTATGTATATATATATATATATATATATATATATATATGTATATATATATGTATATATATATATATATATATATATATATATATATGTATGTGTGTGTATTCACATGTATTTATGTGTGCATACGTATATGTATATACACACGGACACTTTTTTTCTTCTTAGAAATAAATCTCTATTACACAGTGCCAGAGCCATAATCCCGCATAACATATCCCCCGAATTGTTCCCTTGTAGAGACAGGGGAATACAAGGCATCCCGGGCTAAGGTAATGAAGACAAATGACTTAATAAAGATGGCGTGCGCGCCTTCTCTCCCCAGCGATACCAATACCTCTACGGCAAATCAAGTTAATTTGCCCTTGCCGCGGCTGCTGTCTCTGTTCTTGCTGCTGCTATTAACGCTCCTGCTTTTACAGCTGCTGCTTTTTGAGGTTTTGGAAAGGGTGTGGCATTGAGGGAACGAGAGGTCTAATTGAAATTGAAGGGACACTTTTATGGCTTCGGTCTTTTGAGAAGTGAAAGAGGTTTTCGAGGTCTTCAGTTCTGCGAGTTCGTTGTTTTCAAACAATTGAAGTTATTGATTCCGGAATTTTCCAACAATCGATGTCATTGATCCCAGAATTTTCCAACATATGATGTCACTGATCCCATGATTTTCCGGTCAACTTCCATCATTGAGGGAAGGTAAAATTTAAGCATATGACCCTCTGAAAAATAATCCCCCCGCATAGATAATGTGTAAAAGGAATTTGTTACACTACATAAAAACGAAAAGATGATAACGGTCTCTCAAGAGATTTATAGAGCCAAAACTCAAATATCTATGAACATTTTCTTTTACATATCTTCATGCTAATCTACTTAAAAAGAGTGGTAGAATAATCTTAGGATATTCTCTCTTTTAGGTATTGAATGTTGGTTACCCAGAAATTAAGTATAAAATTGTAATATTGAACTCCACAGTGTACAGGCTATTAAAATATTACCGATGCAGTGTTCAGTTGTTGTTTAAACATTAGTGGGGATCTTTGTGCATTATCTAGTGTTTAGCCCTTGCGTGTCCAATTGTCTACTGTGCATTTCTGGCAAAAAATAGTGTGTTTTTCTTTAATATCTCCCATACAAATTACTTGATCAGAATGGTACTTTGACACAGCACTCTATAGACCTCCCCCTAATTTTTGATACTGTAATGCATTGGCAAATCTCGTTAATTAAGGATTTTACTCTTGTCCTAATAAATCCCAAGCCAAGTGAATCGGATAAGTAGGTAAAGCAATTCGAATACCTATACTCCCCCGTTCCTACCCTCTCCTCCCTCCCTGTGTCTAGACCCTCCTCCTATCCCTCCAGTATCCCCCTCTCCTAGTCTCTCCAGCGTTGCTTACTCTACCTTTTCTGTAACCTGTTTGTATTTGTTAATAACTGAAACAATGATGTTAAAGATTGTGTAATGACTTTTATACATCAAAGTATATTAACAGTTGCAATGCGATATATATATATATATATATATATATATATATATATATATATATATATATATATATATATATATGTGTGTGTGTGTGTGTGTATATATATATATGTATGTGTGTGTAGTAATTTTTACATTTCATTAATGTTGATGTATGAAAACTATTAATTAATTTTTATATAATTCCTTCAAAAAGGATTTTATTCATTCAGTTAACCTACCACAATTCATTGCTGACCACTGCTAGTATTTTCTCAAAATACTCTCTAGCTTCAACCTGCTCCACTTTTATTAAAATGCACCATGACGAACTACTTCGTTTTATTTGTGTAAGTTTTACTAAGGTTAAAATTGCAAATATGTACTAACATTATCTGCTTCTAAACATATAAAACATTCGCTTCAGTAATTCATGCAATGTTTAAAAAAAATGTATGGAAATGGTATATAATTCTAGAGCAAAACCTTTCATGCAAAGTTTAAAAAATCTTAAGGAAATGGTATATAATTCTTGAACAAAACCTTTCATGCAATGTTTAAAAAATCGTAAGGAAATGGTATATAATTCTTGTGAAAGACCTTTCATACAATGTTTCAAAAATAGAAGGGAAATGGTATATAATTCTTGAGCAAATTCTTTCATGCAATGTTTCAAAAATCGTAAGGAAATGGTATATAATTCTTGAGTAAGATCTTTCATGCAATGTTTCAAAAAATATGTCAACTAATTTTCATACCCTCTTTCATATTTCTTCTGTTTTATTTTCATAATGGTGTTTAATTGCAGAAGGCCACCCATTTTAATTGTAACTTTGTTTTGTTTTCCTTTAGGATAAAGATGAGAGTCTTGTGCGAATGTACACTCTGCAGACGACCTACAGCTATCGAGTAAGTACCAGATACATTGATTGTTAATGCCTTTTCAAACTGTAAATTTCACCTTCTTGGACATTCCCTGATGACCGTCACTGTCGTAAACGTTATTATTAGAAAGCAAAGACATTAGTTTCTCAATCTTTACTGTTACTATTATACTGATTCCACTTCAAAATGTAAATTGTTTCAGATTCAACCGAAAAGTTAGGTTTTTTCTTCGAGTTCTGGCAATGCCAAATATATGAGCGGCTTCCTAATTATTCTCAATGTAGTTCGGTCGGGTGGCATATCTTCGTTGCATTAATAATGCATCAATTAGGTTAACGCGTTTAGGTAAAAGTCTCGTAATGGTATTCTGTTTTAATGTTAGCTGAAGAGGTTTGTTATGCTTTGTTGATTATATATATATATATATATATATATATATATATATATATATATATATATGTATATATATATGTATATATATATGTATATATATATATATATATATATATATATATTTATATATATTTGAGTGGAGTGGAGATATATTATCGTGTTAAAAGAGTTTGTGTATCTCCATGATCATCAAAGCTATACTAGTCGGGGCCACCCTTACTAGGTAGGTTTGCTTTGAGCAATCAGACAAAAATCTCCCACCATCACCAAGCTGCATTGGTCAACGTGATGATGAAAACAGGTCAAATCACATACACGATTAAAGACATGTCCGAGTCCTTTGCCATGCAGCGGACTAGAACGGCTGCATTTGTTGTTGTTGTTGTCGTTGTCGTTGTTCTTGTTTTTGTTATTGTTGTTGTTGTTCTAGTAGTACAGTGGAGGGTTTAGGGATGCACTGAATTCTTTGTGTTTGGCCATTTAGTGATTATTAGACTACACTGAACGTCGAGGATGCAATTATTTCCTTTTCCCGATATCCTATAGGAGTAATTATGATTGCCATTGGGCGCTGAAGATGAGGTTCATCTTGGCAAAGGATAATTGTTGCATTGATTTCTGTTATTCTTCTCTGCAACCTGCCAACTCCCCCCCCCCCCTTGTCTGAAAAAGTACTTATTGCTGATATATATATATATATATATATATATATATATATATATATATAAAATATTTACACACACACACACGTATATATATATATATATATGCATATATAAGTGTGTGTGTATGATCTGTTTTCTCGTGTCTGTGTATGTGTATGTGAATATATATCATTATATGTATATATATATATATATATATATATATATATATATATATATATATATATATATACATATATATATATATATATATATATTGAAAAGGCGGTTCCAAAGAAGCGTATAACTGCAATTAATTGTTGCATATATCGCATTTGCTGATTTATAGTTGAAAGTCAGTGGTGAAAACTTCCACAACAAGATTACCTTCATACCATTCACAGAAGGAAAATGAGCATTGTGTTCTCACCTCCATAAGTGCACTGTGCTGATGAATTCATCTGTCATCGCTAGCTTGTTTACATGGTGTTAAGGTCCCTCCATTTTAACATCCCTGTTCCCCTGCAGTTAGTTTTTCCTATTTTTTTTATTCAGAAAAAAATTTATGTATGGTATTTATAGCCTACGAGAAAGCTTTTGATTCTGTCAAAACTTCAGCAGTAATGAAAACCTTTCAAAGACAAGGAATAGATGAATCTTTGGACTCACCATATTTTACTATATTTATTTAAATATTCTCGTTTTTACTATTTCCTCTCCAGAATCTCCATATACTTCATATACTTCTTGATATTCACCTCTCCCAATTCCATCTCATCCTTTCAATCGTAGAGAAGAGCCAAAAAAGAGAAGTGAGCTCACTGAATATTTCGTTGTAACTTCCACGTCCAAAGACACCCTTTTTTCCCCCTCCATCTCTAATCCTCTTTACCAACTTCCCTGTTGGTTCACCTACTCTGTGACACTTCTTTTCTCATGCTACCATCATCATCTTAGGTATCCGTATAAGTTAACTTTGTATACGTCCGTGGATATTGATTATTTTGTGAACGAAAAAGACATGATTTCTGTCTCTTGCCTCATATTTAGTAAATATTTTGGTGAGAAATTAAATATATGTGGGATTATCTAATTCTCAATTTTTATGATTTATACAGTCAGATAGATAAAAAAAAATTATTTTGATAGATGGGTTAAAACTTTGTCAGAAGAGTTTCTCCATTTATTTTCTCATTTCGGGTTCAACGCTTTCAATTTTTTTTTTTCTTTTTTTTAAGCATATCATAATCGCACATTTTTTCCCCTTATTTTCAGTTTATCGTGAAATTCATAATGATGAAAATTCCATGAAATGAACGTAGAAATCTGGGCGACCAGAAAGAAATTTTCATTTTGAAGAAGGAAACTCTAAAATTTTGATTTAAGAATTTATTTAACATTACCAGGAACCGTGGAACTACAGCCCATTTAGGATCATTAATGGAAATGCTAGAATGCTGAAAGTCATTTTACATTAAGGGATTTGGGAAAACTGCCTTAGTTTATCTAATGACTAAAATCTGTATGTTTGCAAATGATTTAGCAACGTTCGTTAGTGAAGCGAAGCATTATTATTATTATTATTATTATTATTATTATTATTATTATTATTATTATTATTATTATTATCAGCAAAGCTACAACCATAGTTGGAAAAGGATGTTACAAGCCTAAGGACTTCAACGGGGAGAACTGCCCATCACGGAAACGAAATAGAGAAATAACAAATATGCCATGTTTGAGAAATTATTAGGAAAAAATTATGTGATAATTTAATATCAGTAACAACTGTGAAATAGATCAGTCACATATAAATAAGAAAAAAAAATTCAACCAGTTCAACATGTTGCAGCAAGTTTAAACTTTTGAAGTTCCATTAATTCAACCATCAGATTAGGAAGAGCATTCCAAAGCCTGGTAACAGAGGGAATAAAAGTTCTAGAATAGTGTCTTGTATTGATCCTTATGATGGAGAAGGATAGATTAGTGTATTAATTTCCTTGCAACTTGAACAAGTGCTAAATTCAGTATCAGATTAGCTTCCTCTCATTACAATTACGCGTTCATTCCAAATATTATTTTTTTTTCATATGATTCAAGTTTGTCATTCCATAAATTTTTCTTTTACATTATAATAGATTTAGATTATATCAATATTTTCCTCCATTGATGTTTCCGTTCCATCATCTTATTTATGTACATCAATGTACACCATAATTAACATTCGTTGAAAAAAAAAAATTGTAATTTTTAATTCAATGTTTCATATGATTCAAGTTTGTTATTTCATTGATGTCTCTATGCCATGATGATAGGTTCAGATTATGTAAATAATTTTCTCCATTGATGTTGCTGCTTCATCATCTCTACATCAATGTACATCAAAATTAACATTCGTTGAAAGTATTTTAATTTTTAATTCAATTAATGCAA
>NC_090752.1:96283887-96286387 GCF_036898095.1 Palaemon carinicauda | reverse complement strand
ATTTTAAAGGCTTTGCATTCTAAAATATTTGTCTTCATAAAACCTGAAGAAAATAAAAATCATCCCAGAAATACATTGTTTGCTTAACAAAATAATGAACTTTTAAAATAGGTGCCTACATTTAATTGTGGATTTTGAAATAAGTCAGACCGTTGTTAATTCCTATCATATCCTATTCACAGGAAATAACAGTTTTCTGTTTTTGTGAAAGAAAATAAAAATACCCAAAGGTGCAACGGTAACGTCTCAGTGTGTTGACTTTTTTATAATTGCAAAATTGTGTTTTATTCCAAATAAAAGATTTTCAGAGAAGTAACTATGCAAAAATTTTATTTTAACAATTCCTTTCTCTCTCTCCCTCTCTTTCTCTCTTGTGTCCTTTTTTATCTACCATCTCTTGAATTTAGTTTCTTTGATCTCTTATCATTTACTTCTCTCCTTATTTTAGTAAAATCTCAAATTGTGTATCTTTTCTTTTGATTTGTTTAAACGGGATTGTTGGTTTTGATCATTCCACAACACACTTTCTCATTTACATTCTTACGAGTTCTATGTCATATGACCTGATTATTTTGAATCTTTTTTTCATGGTCACAAATGGATCAGAAGTCTCTTGCCGTAATTCAAGTGTAATTAAGTAAAAAGTAAAAACTATTTCCAGTATCTCTAAAAAGAATACAAATATTAACTTAAACAGTAATCATCCTATTAATAAATGTTAACAGGTAATAATCATTCCCAGCAATGATGAAGGAATAATTTCATATCCCATACCAAATTCGTATAAATTTTCTGAAATCATTAACTTCCTCATATTTCCATTAATTCCTGAATTTTCTGTTCTTTTATGAGCGTCATTATATATATATATATATATATATATATATATATATATATATATATATATATATATATATATAATATATGTGTGTGTGTGTGTGTGTGTATATATATATATATATATATATATATATATATATATATATCGATTTAAAAACAATTGCTCACAAAATTTATGCAACCAGCTATCGTAATGGCAAATAGAAAATGCACGCAGGGTATCATCAGCAAACCAGATTTTATATTGTAGCATTATGCCTCCGTGTTGAATTTACAATCTTCTCGAACTACAGCTTATCACGAAATCACAGTTGATAAAATATATTTTACATTCACCATTAAAAGCTAAATTGTGTTTTCGGTATCGCTCTTGTAAAGAGCAAAAAAGGTTGTAGCACATCAAGTCTTCCATAAGGTTATGACTGATATAAAAAAGGGTAATTCAGGGCCACTTGCTGGTAAGCCTCTTACAGATATGTAGGATAGTCTTTGAAATTGCCTCTAGTGAAGCCACACACGTAGATACCCAGCTATACAATAAAAGTAATAGGCGTTAACATTTATCCAGATGAGAGTTGGGTCTCCTGGATAATGGGCATGGTCTCCACGTCGGCTGTGTAAGGCAACACTTCACTTGGGGTACTCAATGGCTTGGTCCAGCAGCCTAGCAGTTCCAGTTCTAGGGCTCTCCAACCTGTGTAGAAATATGCCTAGAATTATTCTGAGTGGTGAAGAAAGGCTGATTACATTAATTTCAAAATGGTTCAGTTTAGATGTGAAGCATCCCAAACTTTTATAGATGTATTTCATGTGGATTTTTTTTTTACAGAATTTATTCGATTCAGCATTATAAAAACAATTGAATCAAACACAAATATTTGAAAATAAAATCTTCCCAAGATGAGATCTTACACAGAAATGGTGCTTCTATACCTTAAAGAGGACACATATGAAGAGTCTTCGTAGCTGCTCTGACGTCGATGCAAGATAGGTGTTGTTCTTGGACTACTGTATGCTGAGGCGTTACTATGACGTGGACGTAGGAGTGGTTTTCGAGGCCCAGGAGAGGACGGGTTGGGTGAGCAACAAGGCGGACGACGAAGGATTGAGGGAGCGCTTAGTCCTTCGCCCCCTCTAGACTGTCATGATCCCATCAGAAGTGGTCTATACAAATTGTCAAGAGGAATGATAGATCCATCCGTGCTCTTGTCGGGTGTCTCGTACATCCGGTGGCGATATTTTCTCGATAATACTGACACTAGAGATACCACTACTGTCATTACCAGTATTATACCAACTACTGCAGCCACTGCGACATTTGAAGTCCTAGAAATCCCTTGTAACATGAATTCAATATCTTGAGTGTTTGTGAAGCAACAGGAAATCAAAAGCCAGTAGCCACTGTTATCCTCATAGCCCAGGCAGAACTTATAGTGCGTTTCAGGCTGTAGGCGGCTAATTGTAAATCTCTTCCTGAGAGAACTCGCTGTTCTGGTGTCCAGTTTTTCAATTTCTGTACCATTGTCATCAACTTCTGTAACTGTGATCTTGTACGTTGGAAAAGCTCGGCATTCTGTTCCATTCTAAACTAAAGTAACAAATGTAGATGAAACACGTATTGGAAACAGATGTATATCAATTCCTGTCACATTAAGGGCAA
>NC_090752.1:96263887-96266387 GCF_036898095.1 Palaemon carinicauda | reverse complement strand
TATATATATATTAATTTTGTTTTATTCTCGTTGTATTTGTATAGAAAAATCAGAATTTTTTAAATATTTGCAAGCATATTGGTTTCCTGCCATTAAGAAGATAAAAAATTATTTAACCTAATGTTAGTAATAGATTATGATTATATTACTAATAACTCTTCTTTTTGTTATTATTATTAATATTCTTACTATTATTATTGTTGTTGGTGTTTTCATTATCATTATTATTATTATTATTATTGTTATTATTATTATTATTATTATTATTATTATTATTAACCGATTGTAGAGGACATTCACATATAAAACAAAGAAGGATTATTATTATTATTATTATTATTATTATTATTATTATTATTATTATTATTAATACTATCATTGTTATTATTGTTATTATTATTATTATTATTATTATTATTATTCGATAGTAATGGACATTCCCATAAAACATAAAGAAAGAGTTTTTAGGACAATATTGATCGTAATGAAGTCGCTACAAAAATTTAATCTTGAAAGGAACTTGTTTGGATTGGCTGTTATCTCAAAAGCAACAATTACATGATCATATGAAAGGGTTCTTGGATCCTGCCACTAAGGACGTTATTGTTTCTCACACAGATAACAATGTAGATTAGATTAAAGAAAAACTCCCAGAATGGGATTCCGTATTCTTTTGTTGTCTTATAAGCATTGAAAGTTATCTCCGAACAATGGTTTGATAATAGTACGGAATTGTTCGAAATGGAAATTGGTTTCTTTTAACTTCATTATACTTAGATAAGATATTTCTGAATAGATTTGTAATGGAGTCAATACTTATCGATGTTTCCCTGCTTTCTTGTCTTCTGGTTTCGTAGATGAGGCGTAGAAAGAATGGGCTTGTGTGATTTGATCTTCCAAATGGGTAAAATTATAAATACTTTAATATTGGTTCCTAAAGTAAGCATGAATAATAAAAGATAAGTATGCAAATGTTCATTAAATCCTTTTAGAAATCTCTGTCAATTTTATTTCCAGTTATATTGATAATACCGCATCTTAAAGTAAGATTTAAATTGTTTCTTGAAATTAAACATAGGTATCCTACTTGAAAATTTTGTGTGTGTGTGTGTGTGTGTATATATGTAAATAATACAGTAGTGCGTTCTTGATCATTTAGTTAGACATAGCTTGCTAGGGTTGTTGTCATTGGTATTTTTTTTGGCGAAGTTTTTTAGGGGGAAAGTCCTAAATGATTGGACGCTTTATTAAGAATAATTGGAAATTATAACCTTGTTATGGTGTTGAGTGTATGGAAAGCACAATAGTGAATGCTTGTATGGAGTCCTAATTATCATCCCTTACAAAGCAAAATGAACTATTTGGGACTGCGTCTTTTAGAACACGACGGCTGGTGTTCACATAAGCGCCATTCAGACCAAGCATTTCAATCCACGTTTTCACAAGGAGTGTCGTAGGAATTACGAAGCTCAGCATACTTTGAATAGGTGTGTGTCTGTAAGCATCTCTTAAAGAAAATTACCCCCCCCCCCTCTCTCTCTCTCTCCTCTCTCTCTCTCTCTCTCTCTCTCTCTCTCTCTCTCTCTCTCTCTCTCTCTCTCTCTCTCTCTCGTCGAAAGTCCCCACCAAAATAATTAAGAAGTTACTATTCTAGATATCTTCATGAATGATTTTCCTGGTGATGAACAGTTTATAAGGTGCTACAAAATACGCTGAACTGGTTGCTGAATTTTAATCTCACAATACAGGCTATAATTATCGGTATGGTGAACACATCATGGGCTGTTGGTATTGTTTTTTATTTAATGAAATTCCCAAAAATGAAAAGTAAGCTTAGTATTTTATTTATATAATCTGATTATTATTCAGTAAAGTCTTTCATTCAGCTAATTATCAATTCACGAAAACTACTCCTTAACTTGTATCCTTCAGTATGGTGCAAAATTGTTATTGATAATTGCTCTTAATGGTGGACTAATGGAAACGGTACTGCCTGGAGATCCGCGGGCTGGGGTTCCATGGACGCTCAAGCTTGATAGTTTCTTGCAGTGTCTGCAACCTCACCATCATTTAGAATTAAGATTAGGGCGTTTGGGGAGCCTATAAATCTACCTGCTGAGTCGTCAACAGCTAATACCTTGCCCTCCCTGGTCCTGATCATATGTATAAATGGCCAGAATTCCCTGCTACCTAGGGTATTGTTACTGTCCCTTGCCTCTTCTATTCATGAGCATCCTTTAAACCTTTAAATTGATGGTTTAAACTCCAACACTCTTATTTTACTGGATTCTTTACCTCTGATAGATTTAGAATAAAAGTTCTCTCTCCTATGGTTTATTACTGACTCAATTTCGCAAAGAACCGGCACTCGCTATGAGGACAAGGCTTCCGGGCGCCCCTGTGCATAGTTAATGCAGTCGGATTTGCATAATGTATATGATTAGATTATGCAAATGATGCACTTGGCTCATGCCACTCTTGTTGACGCCTAAGTTTAGTC
>NC_090752.1:96246387-96258887 GCF_036898095.1 Palaemon carinicauda | reverse complement strand
GGTGAGAGAATTGTTGATTTTGCTGTGGCCAAGGATATGGTACTGGCGAACACTTTTTTCACCAAGCGGCAAGAACATCTAGTTACGTACAAAAGCGGCGGAAGTTCCAGCCAGATAGATTACTTGATGTATAAGAGGAAAGATTTGCGTGAGGTAAAAGATTGTAAGGTCATACCAGGAGACCATGTGAGTGTGCAACATCGTTTGGTAGTGATGGACTTGGTTATGGAAGTTGAACAAATAAGGAAGAAAAAAATGCAGGGGCCAAAAAGGATTAAATGGTTTAAGCTGAAAGATATTGAACTTTGTAGCCAGTTTAAAGAAAAAGTATTAGAGGAACTAACTCATGAAATTGAGGATGTTGATGAATGGTGGAATAGAACGATGGAGATAATACTGCGGGTTGCTAGAGAAATACTGGGTGAGAGTAGTGGTAAGATGTTCGAAAATAAGGAAACGTGGTGGTTCAGTGAAGAAGTGAAGGATGCAACAAAGCAAAAGAGAGAAGCAGAGAAAAGGTGGGAGGGGACCCAAATGGAAGAGGACTGGATGGCCTATAAGGAAGCAAATAAATTAGCAAAGAAAATTGTAGCAATTGCTAAGGATAGAGCATATGATCAGCTTTACAAAGAGCTAGATACCAAGGAAGGGCAAGGAAAGATCTTTAAACTAGCACACATGAGAAATAAGAATACCAAGGATATAACACACATAAGACAGATTAAGGATAAGGATGGAAATATACTGAGAAATGAGAGAGACATAATAAAGAGATGGGAAGAATATTTTGAGGCCTTACTGAATGAAGAAAATGAAAGATTTCTAAGAGGAGACGGACACACAAATTGTGGACCAGTCACAGAAATAACAAAAGCTGAGGTTAGAGGGGCACTGGGAAAGATGAAAAATGGTAAAGCTGTGGGACCAGATGGCATACCTGCAGAAGCCTGGAAGGCTCTTGATGAGGAAGGAATTGACATATTGTGGCAGTTAATGAAAAAGATTATGGAAAGTGAGACAATACCCGAAAAATGGAGGGAAAGTATATTAATCCCAATATTCAAAGAGAAAGGGGACATACAGTGTTGTGAAAATTATCGAGGAATAAAACTCATGTCACATACACTGAAGGTATTTGAAAGAATTATGGATGAAAGATTACGGCAGCAAGTTTCCATCGGTAGACAGCAACTAGGATTCATGAAGGGGCTTAGTACTATGGATGGTATTTTCGCTTTGAGACAAATTATGGAAAAGTACAGAGAGAAGCAAAAGGTCTTGCATATGGCCTTTATAGACCTAGAGAAGGCATATGACAGAGTACCACGACAGGAAATATGGAGATGTCTCAGGGAGAGAGGAGTGATGGAGAACTATGTCAGAATGATCAGGGAGATGTATAGAAATGTAAAGACCAGCGTCAGATCTACAGTTGGAAGAACAGAAAATTTCCAAGTTGGAGTCGGGCTACATCAGGGATCTGCTCTAAGCCCACTCCTGTTTAACATCGTCTTGGATGTGTTAACAGAGGATGTCAGGGAGGAGCCACCATGGTGTCTGCTCTATGCAGATGATATAGTCTTGGTAGCCGAGAACAGGGAAGAACTGGAGGGGAAACTAGAAAGATGGAGATATGCCTTGGAGAGTAGAGGTTTAAGAATAAGCAGGAAGAAGACAGAGTATATGACAACCGAGATGGATGGCGACCAGCAAACAACAATCAAATTAGGCGGAAGAAACATCAAAAGGGTTCATAAATTCAAGTACCTTGGTTCAGTGATCGACAATGGGGGGAACATGGAAGAGGAAATTAACAACCGGATTCAGTGTGGTTGGAACAAGTGGAGGAAGGTGTCTGGTATCATATGTGATAGGAAAGTCCCTATAAGATTGAAGGGCAGAGTGCACAAGGCAGTGGTCAGACCAGCAATGACATATGGATTGGAAGCAGCACCCCTAAAGAAAACAGAGGGTAGAAAGTTGAACGTAACCGAGATGAGGATGCTTAGGTGGATGAGTGGAGTAACCAAAAAGGACAGGGTTAGAAATGAACATATTAGGGGTACAGTAAAAGTCACTGAGGCATCAAAGAAAGTGCAAGAGGCAAGGTTAAGATGGTATGGCCACCTGATGAAAAGAGAAGGGCAACACATGGCAAGAGAAGTGATGGACGTGGAGGTGGATGGAACACGAAGGAGAGGAAGACCTAAGACCAGGTGGAGAGATTGCATTAGAGATTATATGAGGGAGAAGGGAGTATGGGAGGAAATGACACAGGACAGAGGGAGATGGAAGAGACTCATTAGAAACGGCGACCCCGAATAGGGATAAAGCTGGGAAGAAGATTAGGATGTTCAATTCATGGCTTCGAATTATCTCCATGAATGAAGAGAGAAAGAGGTTTGGGGCAATGGTGGAGCGGTGGATGAATATACCTGTTTCTTATGACGAAGAAGAAGAGAAAGGTGAAGGAGAGAGAGAGAGAGAGAGAGAGAGAGAGAGAGAGAGAGAGAGATACGACGAGCTCTCCTATCAGAAAAAGGAATAGGGTAGAATGAAGAGAAAAGACGAATGAATAATTATAAATAAACATTAAAGGGATAACTTAGAAAAATTAGAAAATAGTTTGCTGAAAGAGACAAGGTGGATTGAATACTGTATAGTAAAGAACTGGAAAATAGCTGGAGTGGTTTTGAAGGAAGATAGTTAAAACAAGGATTAATAAGGCAAAGAGAAAACGGAGAAAAGCTTAGCAAATGTTTATTTATTATTCTAGTAGTTTTTCAAAATAGATTTTCTTATTTATCAACCTACTCTTTATACTTTATCTTGACATCTATTTACCTAAACTTTATCCTTAATTTCATTATCCTGGCTTTTATTCGAAAAAAACAAAGAATAATATATGGGCATTATTGGTAGTCTCACTAATTAAAATAGGTTGCCATAGACCCTAGTTCTGTACAGCAAGAAAAGATGGCCCGTGTGTTATAAGAACTGTTTAAGCATGGAAAGTAGTCACAAATCCATTTCCGATTTATTCCCGTTTCTTGTAAAATCATCCACAAATCTTATTATTGAATTAATTACTTACTAGCTAATCAACTGTGACAGCCATATCGAAGGTCGTGGTGTAAGCAACTCAAGGTAAAGATCATTAGCTGTAACTAGTCCAATGCAGGACAAAGGCCTCAGACATGTCTTTCTACTCGGGTCCGTTTATGGTCTTTCTATGCCAGTCGATACCCGCACATTTTCTCAGCTCTTCAATCTATCGTCTTCTCTTACTTCCCCTACTTCTTATGCAATGTCTAGGATTCTGCTATTCTTAATGTTCATCTATTAGCTGTCATTCTCTTAATATATGTTGCCCATGTCCATTTCTTTTTCTTACATGTTGTTAGAATACCCTCTACTTTAGTTTGTATATAGGCTACTATATATATATATATTTATATATATATATATATATATATATATATATATATATATATATATATATACATATATATATTGTCATAGGGGCGTGGGGTAATTACCAAATATTAGTACACGATAGGAGGCGGTGAATTAAACGGGTGTTATCTCGTAAGAGGTTTTATTGTCTAAGTTAATTTTCACAATTAAAATGAACAGAAATCTTCTTCAAAGCGAGTGCAATAGAACTTTAAATCTTCTCGCTGGCTCTTAAATGATTTCATCAGTCAAATACAATGGAATTTACATTTAACTGGTACAATAATTATACGCAGGGAGAGCGGACGGGAAGACATTTAAACTAAAAGAAACTATAGGACGTCGTATGGCGTATGGACGTTCGCCATGACTATGGTAGGCTTACCATGGCCGTTGAGCCTAGTAAAGGTTGTCCACTCACGAGTAGGACTCGAACTCAACTGATTTAACTCATATAGTCTGTGTGTTCTTATTCCCCCTACATTGCTGGGGGTCTCACCTATGGGTAGCAGTGGCAGGCGATGTAACTGCGCCATACTGGTGTGACGGTGCCGAGTGAGGGTTGTGAACTCAAAGGCAGGATGCAATCAACTGAGTTTTTTTTTTATTAAGGAACACTCTTCTTTATATACAAAACCTCAAGGCAACAGGACATAACATGTTCTAGAGACAGACAATGTTCAGAGCAAAACCGGAGACAGGATCATTCAGGTTCTTTTTAGTGCGAGGGAAGAACGCAGATACAAGCATAATATATACAAAATAATTATGTACAATTGTGTGACACACGGTTGGTACATGGCTCCCCCCCTAAAAATGACATACTGTACTTGTTAAATAGGGCGCCCTGATCTAGAGAGGCGAACTGTAGGCGGGTCATCTGGCAGAAGATAAGCAGGTTTTAGACGATCAATGGAGACCCATCTTCCTTGCCCCGAATGTTTAGTAGGAATGCTTTCGGACTGCGTCGGATCACAAGGAAAGGGCCCGTGTAAGGGGGCGTTAGCGGTGGCTTGCTAGTGCCATTGCGCAGGAAGACATGCGTTGCAGAGTGCAAGTCTGTCGGTATGTGATGCTTCGCTGGGGGCTTGTAAGTCTGGCGGCATGGAGTAAATTTTCCCACGACGTGACGTATGCGCTGGAGATCGTCGGAGGAGGTTGTAGAAGGAAAAAATTCGGCAGGGACAACCAACGGGTCGCCATACACCATTTCAGCTGCCGAGACGTCGAGGTCGTCTTTAGGAGTGGTCCTTAGTCCCAGGAGGACCCAGGGAAGCTGAGTAATCCTTGCAGCGGGACATCAAAGCTGCTTTGAGGGTGCGATGAAAACGTTCAACCATTTCATTGGCAGCGGGGTTGTAGGCCGTTGTCTGATGTAGGGTGATGCCCAGGAGATTTGCTAATGACGTCCACAATTGAGAGGTGAAAGTGGTTCCCCTGTCAGAAGTAATATGCTCAGGGATACCGAATCTTGAAATCCATCCAGAGAGTAAGGCAGATGTACATGAGGCGGACGTTGCAGTTTCCATGGAAATGGCTTCAGGCCAACGAGTGGAGCGGTCGATGACGGTAAACAGGTAACGATGTCCTTGTGATGTGGGTAGGGGGCCTACAACGTCGACGTGAATGTGTGCGAAACGACGCTGAGGTTGAGGAAAGGTGCCGACTCCTGAATCCGTGTGTCGATGTACTTTGGAAGTTTGGCAAGAAGAACAGGCGCGGACCCAATCCTTAGCCTCCTTAGAAATGCCGTGCCAAATGAACTTTGCCTTCAGCAGCTGTGCAGTAGAACGGCACAAAGGATGTGAAAGGCCGTGAATGAAATCAAACACCTGTCGGCGCATGGGAGCAGGAATCCAAGGTCGCGGTCTACCAGTACTGACGTCACAGAGGAGGGTGGTGTTGGAGTCTTCGAGGGGAAAATCTTCCCAACGGAGGGACGTGCAGGATGTCCTACAAGCTTGATACTCTGGATCCTGTCGTTGGGCTTCAGCCAGGGCGTTGTAATCCAATCCCAGTTGAACTGCAGCCAACGTGTTTCTTGACAGGGCATCGGCAATGGGATTCATTTTCCCGGGGACGTATTGAAGGGTGCAATTGTATTCAGCCACGGCGGAGAGATGTCGGCGTTGACGGGCGGACCAGGCGTCAGATTGTCGAGTGAAGGCGTGCACCAGAGGCATGTGGTCTGTGCGAATGACGAAGGGCGTACCTTCTAAGAAATGGCGAAAGTGACGGACAGCCAAGTGCACCGCCAGAAATTCTCGATCGAAGGTAGAATAACCCGATTCTGCCTTGGAAATTTTTTTGCTGAAGAAGGCCAATGGGCGGGGCGAGCCTTTGACCACCTGCTCGAGTACTGCACCAATAGCGACGTCGCTGGCATCGGTGGAGAGAAGGAGAGGGGCGTGTGGGATAGGAAAAGTGAGAGCCGCAGCAGTTGATAGGGCCTTCTTTGCATTGCAGAAGGCTGCTTCTTGAAGGGGACCCCACTTCAGGTCCTTTGGCCTGCCCTTGAGGGAGGCGTAGAGGGGAGCAAGAGTGGCGGCAATGGCTGGCAGAAAACGGTGATAATAGTTGATCATGGCCAAGAATTCCTGCAGAGCGTTGACGGTCGAGGGCGCGGGGAAGTTCTGAACGGCTGCTACCTTCTCAGGGAGGGGATGGACTCCTTCAGGAGTGATACGGTGCCCTAAGAACGACACTTCGTTGGCGCCAAAGGTACACTTGTCGTACCGGACTACAAGGCCGTTTTGTTGCAGGCGGTCGAGCACGATGCGCAGGTGACGGAGGTGTTCCTCTTTTGAGGAGGAGAACACAAGTATGTCGTCCACATAACATACACAGAAAAGGAGGTCCCCTAAGATGCCATCCATGAGACGTTGAAACGTTGCCCCAGCATTACGAAGGCCAAAAGAGGAGTAATTGAAGGTGTATGTACCAAACGGAGTGGTAATGGCGGTCTTGGGGATGTCTTCTGGGTTCATAGGCACCTGATAATACCCCTTCAGGAGGTCGAGCGTAGAGAAAACCTTTGCTTTGTGCAGGTAGGAGGTCACGTCGGCAATGTTTGGGAGGGGGTAGTGATCCGGTTCTGTTTGCATGTTCAGGCGCCTGTAATCCCCGCACGGACGGAGGGAGCCGTCTTTCTTCAGAACGATGTGTACGGGTAACGACCATGGGCTGGAGGCCTTTTGGCAAAGGCCCATTTCCTCCATTTCGGCGAACGTCTGTTTGGCGGCTGCCAATCGTTCCGGTGCCAGACGTCTGAATTTTGCGAAGACTGTGGGTGCCGTCGTCTTGATATGGTGATAAATACCGTGCTTGGCAGGAACCGTGGGCGTTTGGCGAAGTTCTGGATGGAAAACTTCCGGGTACGACGTGAGGAGGTGGGCGTAGGCATCCGTGGGTGCGCTGATGTGGAGAGCGAGGTTAGAGGGGGCGGGTTGAAGAGGTTTCGACAAGTACGAGTCTGCGTTGACCAATCGTCGTTAGGCGACATCGACCAGAAGGTGGAAATGAGAGAGGAAATCCGCACCGAGGATTGGCATTGTGACGTCAGCAACAAGAAACTTCCAATTGAATTTACCGTTTCCGAATGATAATGTGAGGTTCTCGTAACCGTAGGTGGGTATCGCAGATCCGTTGGCAGCTACCAAGCGGACGTCGGCAGATGTAGACAGACTACGTCTTGCCTTGAAGAGTTTCCTTGGCAAAAGAGAACGACAAGCACCCGTGTCTACCAAAAATCGCACGCCCGTTCCTGCATCCTGTAAAAAGATAAGATTAGAAACAGGAGGCCACCGCCACAAGCAATGGCCTACTTACACGTTTTTTTAGCCACTGACAATCCTTGGCACATTTCTTCGCGGTTGCCCGGAATCTGAAGTGGTAGTAGCAAAACTGTGGTGGATGGGAGGCAGTAAGTGGCTGTAGAAGTCCTTCGTTGGGGCGCGAGCGATTGGTGGGTGGTGAGCGGCTTTGTCGCCGCTTCGGCACATCATGGGGTAGGCGTGTATATCCTACGGCATTCATGGCAGCTTCGGTTGACGTTGAATAGGCATCCTCATCGTCAGGGGTGGAGGCGTTGATGGAGGTCTTGAAGTGGCTGTCCATAAGGGCGTCGGCTTTGGTCATCAAGTCCTTTATGGGTAAACTATAGACACTGGGTATGGCAGCCCGTACAGATTCGGGTAAACGGCGTATCCAAAGGGCACGAAGTAGGTTCACCTCACAAGGAGAGCCGTCTGCGGCAGGTTGAAGGCGAGCGATGCTGGTCATTTCCCTGAGGGTAAGCGAAGCCCTTTGGTCCCCCAACGGTTGTTGCGAGAGCTGAAAAAGCTTTGCTATACGGGCGGCTGGCGACGGCGAGTACTGTTGCAGAAGGTATGTTTTGAGGGCGTCATACGCTATTGGGGTGTCTCCTTGTTCACAAAGCCAGTCTGATATTTCTGGAAAGGTGTCCTCGGGTATCGCCACGAGAACATAATCCGCTTTGGTGGTTGAGCGAGTCACGCCCCTGATACGAAACTGGACTTCTGCGTGCTGAAACCAAGCAAACGCCTCTCCGCTGGCGAACGGTGAAAGTTTCAATGGGGCGGCCGCAGCGCCAACTGCTGTAGTAGAGTCCGTCATAGTACCAACGATGGAGGGGCGAGGGAGGTGGGGGTGGAAGGCAGTGGGAGCGAGTCGACTTCCGGGGTCACCAATGTGACGGTGCCGAGTGAGGGTTGTGAACTCAAAGGCAGGATGCAATCAACTGAGTTTTTTTTATTAAGGAACACTCTTCTTTATATACAAAACCTCAAGGCAACAGGACATAACATGTTCGAGAGACAGACAATGTTCAGAGCAAAACCGGAGACATGATCATGCAGGTTCTTTTTAGTGCGAGGGAAGAGCGCAGATACAAGCATAATATATACAAAATAATTATGTACAATTGTGTGACTCACGGTTGGTACACTGGTTCTCACTCTGCGTCCCCTCTCCCCGGTTTACCTAATACAAACTTAGGCTCAGTCGGCGGAGAGATCTACAGCAAAGGGAGACTTATCAATTTACAGGAGAAACATAAATGGATCTTATCTTTGAAGGACACCAATGGGAATGGACGTTAGCCCTTAGTCGTGACTATCTTCAAAACTGCACCAAGGCGTAGTTATCTTCTTCAGGTGTACATTGCGTGAGTGATGCCTTACGCTTTAGTATAAAGGCTATGGTGGGGAAATTTTAGATACAAAAGTATTTGGAAACTTCGAATACAATTAGTTTTAAATAGGGGCCACAACCCTAATTAAGGTATGGCACAATGGTAGTTAGTGGATTGTGGTAGGTTGTAGCATTTGTAGAGAATGCCATGGAGCTAAGTAGGATAGTGTCTTCCTATTATTATTATTATTATTATTATCATCATCATCATCATCATCATCATCATTTGCTTAGCTACAACCCTAGTTGGTAAAGCAGGATGCTATGAGACCAGGGCCCCAATAGGAAAAATACCCCAGTAAGGAAAGAAAACAAGGAAAAAATTTTAAAAACAGTAACAACATTAAAATGAATAATTCCATATAAACTATAAAACGAAGCGGTCGGGTTATATATTGAGTGAATAATCACTGTGTAATTGTGTATCCTTAAAATTTTTAATACAACTTATTTTATTTATTACCTTATGTAAACATATACAGATAAAAGCTATTCCAAAAGGTAGGGAAATTTCATCAAACACTGAAAGTCAGGTTCAGCTTTTAATTCAGAGGGCCTAAGGCTGGGTTTAACCTCCTCATTCACTGTTATAAAGTTTTCCCTTTTAATCCCGGGTATTTGATTACTCTTAGTTATAGCGCCTTTATTTCTCTTGAGACACGACGCACAAACTAACCGACGTCCAAAGATGCAGAAGCTTTGGGAAACCAAAAGGAGGATAAGGGAAAATTGCTCTTTGAAGACGTTAGATAAACTCATGATTTATGCACGAGGAGAACATTGAAGATGGGTGATGGTATATTATGCAGAGAGAGAGAGAGAGAGAGAGAGAGAGAGGAGAGAGAGAGAGAGAGAGAGAGAGAGAGAGAGAGAGAATGACATTTAGATAATGATATATAGCAATAAACTGATGAATATAGGGAGCTGGAACAGAAAACGAATACCATAAAAACAAACACTAATAAAAGCATCATTATATATATATATATATATATATATATATATATATATATATATATATATATATATATATATATATATATATCAAATTAGGAATGGTGTGACTTCCTATCCCTTTCCAGTGTTAGCCACCATAAACTGGACTCCAAAGAGCACAGGAAATTGCGACAATACAAAGACAATAAAAAAAACTCACAGATGCTTTCAAGGCAATTGCATTTAGATATCATGCCATTTCTTCTAGAAGGAGAAATTTCCTAACAATCATGGGTAGAAGGCGCATTAGTAAAAACTTGCTCACAATTTAGAGAAGCTTTTGAGATAATGAAATTTTCTGTTTTCACTTTTCAATTTGGAGTTGAGCATTTCTGTTTTTCTAATTTGCTTTTCGGAGTTTAATCCTATCGTGCTCTGTTTCCTTAATTTCGAAGTTTTTTTTTTTTTTTTTAACCAACTGTTTTAATCGTACTACATAAGGCTTTCTTTGATGCCAATTTATTTTATTCATAAATATTTATTAATGATTGTCATTTAGAACTGAAATAAGATTTTCTAGTTACAGTATCTTAATTTCAACGTTTCTATAATGAGATATTTTTGTTATAATTGCCTATCTTCATAATGTTAATTCAAGAATTGTGTAAAGGTTTTTATTTAGATAAGGCTGGCCTTGAACCACCGTTGGCCCTGTCTTGTACGAGTAGCCTATAATATTTTCATTTCAAATGTAATGAATAAAGTTATCTTTTTAGGTGAAGGGCATTAGGATGAGTCCTCATCAGATAAGGTGAATGGAGAATTGCACTGTTTTTAGGTTGAGAAGTAGTTCAATCCGGAAGGAAAATGAAAGTTGTGTGTGGTAAAGATGTTATTTCCTCGAAAAAAAAAAAAAGGATTGGATATTGTCATTTTAAATCGGTTGCTGTTTTTACTCGTTAACATGATTAAAGTCCGGCCTGATCTATGTCCTCCAAGTTTATGGGAGATCTTGACATAGGATTTCTAGTTTTGTTCGTCTTTTCAAAGTATGAAAACCTTATCGTAGCTTATTCTGTGACTCATTACTTGTTATTCACATTTAATATAGTCATGTAAAGGATCGCAATTGTTGTGTAAAAGAATTTCTTTAGAAATAGCCATATGTTGTTATATTTCCCCATTTGTATGGCAAGGAAATTGTGATATGCCCCTCTCCCGAATGAGAAGTATCATGTTGATATTGGGTTCGCCCCTTCTTTACTTAACCTTGTAAAGTTGACCAAAACTTTCCTGTCAAGTTTTGTACCCAATGAATTGTTTACTCTTATAGCTCTCCTACACTGGATTAGACTCTTTGTTTGGTTGTGGTGGCCTGGTGGTAGCGTCCTTGCCTGGTGATTGCCAGACTGGGGTTCAAGTTCTGATCAAACTCGTTAGTTCCTTTGGTCGTTGCAACCTCACCATCCTTCTGAGATAGGGGTGGAGGGGATTTGAGGGAGCCTATAGGTCTATCTGCCGAGTCATCAGCAGGCATTGTCTGGCCCTCCTTGGTCCTAGTTTGGGTGGAGAGGGGCTTGGGCGCTGATCATATGTAATATGATCGGTCTCTAGGCCATTGTCTTGCTTGATAGGGCAGGGTCACTGTCCGTTACCTCTGCCATCCATGAGCGGCCTTTAAAACCTTTAAAGCATGGTAATCAAGATGTCAGTATGTTTTGTTCAAACGATGCTCTAAGGCTAAGAAACTTATTGATTCTCCCAGTTTTTATCCATTTTGCAGAAAGCCTCGACCTTAGTATTAGCAACTATTCATTGCAAATTCTCATTTTAATCCCAAGAATGTTTCCATAAAATATTTATTTTGCCTCAGTGTGTCCTAGATTGATGGAAACTAGAATAGATTAAGATTTTCTGTTCCCAGCTGTATTTAAGCAAAATCTATTTGAGAAAGTCATTCAGTAGCGATCAATCACAGCCATAGCCTCTGTACCATGGCCTTCCACTGTCTTGGGTTAGAGTACTCTCGCTTGAGGGTACACTCGAGCACATTATTCTATCTTATTTCTTTTCTTCCTGTTTTTTGAAGTTTTTACAGTTTATATATGAATTTGTTTTATTACTGTTTTACTGAATTGTTAGATACTTCTCTTTTCGTTTATTTCCTTATTTCTTTTCCTCACAGGGCTATTTTCCCTGCTGGAGCCCTTGGGCATAATTATAGCATCTTGCTTTTCCGGTGAGGGTTGTAGCTTAGCAAGTAATAATGGTAATAATAATACCTTGGTCTCTGGTTTGGCTGCGTCAGTGTTATTAGTGTACGAGGAACATTTTGTAACTTGGCTATCGTCTGGTAGGCTACTCAGAGACCACATATAATCAGTTTCTTTTTTCAATTCGCTGCCTAAAATTGTTTAAGTGAGCAGTAATTTTTGGTGGTTGTGAAAACATAAATATGACGTTTTAAGAAATGTACATAGTTATTGACATATGGGTATCCTTGCCTCCTTGGTCGATAGAATTACATTTCCTCTTACCAAGGAACGTGAACGATATAAATGTTTTGAGTTGAAAAGAATTAATCTCAGCAGCTAAACTTGCCAGCTTTAATCAGCTTGACGGAGATTAAGCATAATTACGATTTTATCACACGTAACATTTCGCCAAGAGCAGCTGCTTTTTGCCATAAATGCTCCGTTTTTTAATAAGGAAAATTGGACGGTTTATTTGCGCATTAAATGAAAGTGATGGTTTCAAATTAAATTGAGTTTTGCAGATTTGAGTTTACTGTTATACTAACCTTTAGATCTTACTCTATTTTTTTTTCATACCTATTGTGTTACTAATGTAAATTCCAATCTTACACTTATTTGATAATCAAAATGGAATTGAAAAGT
>NC_090752.1:96238887-96241387 GCF_036898095.1 Palaemon carinicauda | reverse complement strand
CTCGTGTAAGACCATACTAATATTTGTTATTTTTCACTTGTGTAAGACCATACCGTACTAGTATGTTATTTTTCACTTGTTTCAGACCATACTAGTATGTTATTTTTCACTTGTTTCAGACCATACTAGTATGTTATTTTTCAATCGTTTCAGACCATACTAGCATGTTATTTTTCACTTGTTTCAGACCATACTAGTATGTTATTTTTCACTCGTTTCAGACCATACTTGTATGTTATTTTTCAATCGTTTCAGACCATATTTTGTTATTTTTCACTCGTTTCAGACCATACTTGTATGTTATTTTTCACTCGTTTAAGGCTATACTATTATATTATTTTTCACTCATTTTAGCATACTAGTATTTTATTTTTCACTCATTTCAGGCCATGCTAGTAAGTTATTTTTCTCTCGTTTCAGACCATACTAGTATGTTATTTTTCACTCGTTTAAGTCCATACTATTATGTTATTTTTCACTCGTTTAAGATCATAGTATCATGGTATTTTTCATTCATTAATGACCATACTAATATGTTATTTTTTACTTGTTTAAGACCATACTATTGTGTTATTTTTCACTCCTTTAAGACCATACTAGTATGTTATTTTTCACTCCTTTAAGACCATACTAGTATGTTATTTTTCACTCCTTTAAGACCATACTAGTACGTTATTTTTCACTCATTTTAGACCATTCCACAGTAGTACTGTATGCCATTTTTTCACTCGTTTAGGATCATACTACAGTAGTACTGTGTACCATTTTTTCACTCGCTGAAGACCAGTAGTATGTATTTTTCACTCGTTCAAGTCCATAATAGCAAGTTATTTTTCACTTATTTATAAACATACTAGTAAGTTATTTTTCATTCGTTTAAAACCACGCTAGTATGTTATTTTTCATTCGTTTAAAACCACGCTAATATGTTATTTTTCCGTCGAAGACCAGAGTAGTATGCTATTTTAACGTCTTTTTAGACCATACTAGTATGTTATATGAGATTCTATAACTTGACTCGTTGATCAGATTAAAATTCTGAAAAAGTAAGAGGACATCAATTATGATAATCATGATGGTGATAAATTATTATGGCTATAATAATGATAATGATAATCATAATACTATTAATATAATAATAATGTCACAGGCCGCAACAGAGTTATCTCTAATCCAAGATTATTTATCTAATTTCAATAAAAATGATAATACATAGCACCAGAGTGCTATTACTGTCTGTCATATATCCGGTTCCCTGGCTATTCATCCGGATAACAATGGATTGAAGGCTTCTCATCCCTCTAGCTTCTTTCATAAATAGGATTGATAAAATATACTCAGAGCATAAAATAGATAAATCCCCACAAAAATTGCTCTGTACATGACAAAATGGTTTCTTTTCTAAAAGGGCATCTCATAATTCAGTTTGGCCTACAATATGGTCTCTTTCGACAAAGGTCGTTTTTACGTCCCATTTTGATAAGAAATGTGTGCAGCTTTTTGAAATAGCTAATATGGTATAGCAAGATTTTCTGCCCTTTGCAAAGTAACATTAATGAGTTATTGCCAATATGAACCAGCATTATTGACAAATTCAATTAATATTCTTTTTTGCGTCACAATAAGGTAATACATATTTTTACTTATTATTTTTCGCAACTTTCCGAGAAGAGGTTCCGTTGCCGCTTGTAGTATTGGTAATGTGACTCAATTACACTCAAGCACACTATTCTATCTTATTTCTTCTCCTCTTGTTTTGTTAAAGTTTTTATAAAATATATAGGAGATATTTATTTTAATGTTGCTACTCTTAGAATATTCAATTTTCCTTTTTTCCTTACCCTGTTGGAGCCTCTGGGCTTATTGCATCCTGCTTTTCGAACTAGAGTTGTAGCTTAGCTAGAAATAATGATAATAATAATAATAATTATTGTAATATGTTTATGATAGCTCTACCCCTGCTGATTACTTTCCAATCTCTATAATTCCCACGTTGCCTTGAAGCTTTGATTGTCTTTTAACAAAATGTCTTATTGCATTTACTGAGGTTAATCATTTGTTTTCTTGTTTTTAGAATTACTCTCACGAGGGTTGTAGCTTGTGTTTTTTTTTCTTTTCTTTTCTTTCATAAACCATCAATAAGTTCTTATTGCTCTTAATATCAAAGCTGCTTTTGACCACGTTAATCATCAGTCATGTTTTCAAACTTAAATAGAAGGCGGTCGGGGATAATCTTTTAATATTATTGTAGATTCTTTATTATTAGATTTCAAAGAATGGTTATAGGTAGGGATGATTGTGACTACAGGAATGTAATATTTAGTGTTTCTCCAGTTAGTGGTCATAATCCTTTGCTTTTCGTATTATATGCTAATATTTGGTTAGGCATTGAAACAGCTTGTTGCTTGTACAGATTAGGTTACTCTCTTATCTTCTCCTTGTACACTTGGGCCTCTGAAGATTAGAGCCCGGTTAAAAATACTCGCACATATTTATATAT
>NC_090752.1:96216387-96226387 GCF_036898095.1 Palaemon carinicauda | reverse complement strand
TGCAGTCAGGACAGGACAAATGTCTAGTGCCTTGTTTGTCCACATGAACGATTTTAACCACTGTATTGACTGGGAAAACTCCTCAGAGATTTTATTTTGTAAAAATCTTGTTAAAAGAAATATTATTGAATCTGCTTTTATTAAATATTTTAATAATCAAATTTTAAATCTCAGTTCTGGTCTTTTTCAACTAGACACTCATCTTGTTAATGAAATTGTAAGGAAGTACAATGTAAACATTTAGTTTAACGATTGTTATATTACTAGTATTTTATTATAAACTACAATTGTTTATTAATTTTTAACGACTGTTAGTTATTTTAGCATATTGATAATGCTTTGCTCGTTTGTGGCTTTTATTTCAGTTTTGGTAGGTTTCTTTATTGTATGATTTTATTTTCTATTTTACTTTGTACCCTGAAGAAGTGTACGTAATACACGAAAGCGCTTGGTACCTGGTCTTTTCCTTTCCTGTTTCCTGTGGATTTTACTCTTTAATATATGTCACGTGCAGTTTTGTGACTGATAAGTAATAAGATATATATATATATATATATATATATATATATATATATATATATATATATATATATACGTTCATCCATTTCAGATAAAGCATAGAACAAGCAAGCACACTAACCCGGAAGATACCAAACAAACACATTGTTCACACCATTAGCTGACTAAGCATGTTATCTCCCCTTCCCGTTCCCGTTATTATTGTGTTCTCTTATTTACGACGACCTTCCCCTTATCCATTTCATTATTACCAGTGGTTTCCATCTCTTTAGTTTACTCATGAGTTGAATTTTTCCTTCAGTGTTGTTCATTTATGATCACTGTTTCGAAGAGATATATAAAACATATGTTATTGGAAACCCTAACAAACGTTTCATTTAAATGAGAGGTTAAGTCTAGTTTGTTGTTGTTGTTGTTGTTGTTGTTGTTGTTCTTCTTCTTCTTCTTCTTCTTCTTCTTCTTCTTATTATTATTATTATTATTGTTATTGTTATTAATATTATTATCATTATTATTATTATTATTATTATTATTATTATCCAAACTGCCAATTTTCTTTTTTTCCTTAAAACTGTTCATAAGCAGTGTTGCTCGAGGAAAACAATATATTTCGGCTTATCCTATCCTAATCTCATTTAGATTGCTGGGTTCTAACCTAACCCAGGCAGTCCGTGAATCATACCAATCCTTCCTGGTATTTAGGTGAGCGGTTTCTTCTGATGGTGTGATAAGCTAATCTCTCAGATTCTTTCGGAAATTGGTAACTCGTGGATTAACCAATTTGACCACTCTTTAGTTTTCTTTTATATTTGCTTACTAAAAGTTATTTGACCTTTTATTTTGAAAAAGGAATTTTGGTTATTATTCCAGAAATTAAATTAATTATAAGTGGCTAACTTTGAATCTTATTGCCATTTACGGTTTGTTTACTTTGATATAGATTTAAAAAGCTATAGTTCCTAATGTAGAACTCCTAATTTGATTGATTGATTGGGAGTTTTCTGGCATCTCTAACGTTGAATATATAAGTAAAAGCAGACACACGCAATGGCCACAGTAGAGCTTAGTCAGTGCAGACAGTCTCTGTTTTATACATTTATTCGGAACAAGAACATTAACACGTCATAGCAGAATGACAATTTCTTTACCAGGAGAGGGAATTAATTTGACTGCTGAAATGACGTCGGTGTAAGACGCGGAAAATAAGACTTCAGCACCAATTTTCTCGCGCACCTCACAAAGTGCTGCCAAAAACAGGACCAGAAATGCCGTGAATAATCCGGTCGAACAACCAAGGCTCTGGAACGGCTCCTCTGAGTGGAAAGCGCTGTTGATGACAGCATCTCTTCTCGTTTATTCTAAAGCAACGTTGGGAAAAGCTTTCTCTGAATTTTGTGGTGTTTTATGAGAATCTTTAAATCGGAAGACTGCGATTTTTCTAATTTCTGCTCATTGTTAGCCAAGAAATTTACAACTTAATCTTCAACTACGATAACACTCTCTCTCTCTCTCTCTCTCTCTCTCTCTCTCTCTCTCTCTCTCTCTCTCTCTCTCTCTCTCTCTCTCTCTCAGAAAATTTTTCTCCGACAAAAACTCATTCCCCTTTTTTTCGGGATCCCCCCGAAGCCAGGTATTATCGATGCAAGATTTATGTAACCGGAGATTCGCTTCTTGGATGAGTCTTCTTCGTGTCTTGACTTGGAAGAATGGGGAGAAGAAACCTGAAACATGAGAGAGAGACAAGTTAGAAAAAGATTTCGGAAATACTTTCTTAGTTTTCTTTTTTGGATTGCCTAGTCCAGGCTGTTACAGCTTGAGGCTTGGTCAAGCGATTTTCTGGGGAAGCATTAGAATATTTATTTTTTTATTTATATATGTGTACACACCATAAATGATAAGTAATGTGTTTATAAGTGTTAAGTTGTTTTAAAAAGTGTCAAATTACACAGAGCATTATGTATCATACTTAATTGTCCTTTATTGTTGATTGATTTGAGGTTTTCTGGCATCCTGACGTCTAAGGTCATTGACGCCGAAGAGTTAATCAGTTACTTCGCATATGTATGTGTGTGTATATATATATATATATGTATATATATATATATATATATATATTTATATTTATATATATATATAAATATATATATATATATATATATATATATAATATATATATATATATATATATATATATATATATATATATATATATATGATTCCCCAGTGCAGTTACCTTCCCACAGCAATAGTCGTTTCATATTAACTTACACATATGGCTCAACAGCAGCTTTTCGAACTCTTCTACACACACTTCGCCCTTAATTCTATATTGCACTTAAATTTGCACATCATGAATAGCTACTGCATCCGCTTATATAATTTACATCTTTAACATCCCATATGTAAACATATATATTTGTTTTTCCCTTGATTCCTAGCTCTTCTGAACGACGTACCTCCCCATTTCTTATGATTTTCTTATAACTCCTTACCATACAAATAGTTCAATTCAGCAGGTTCAATCCTTCTTTTCTCTTTCATCATTCATACTTATTTTCTATAAAGGTTTAATGCTTCAATTTCTCCATTAATTGACATCTTGGGGTATATATATATATATATATATATATATATATATACATTATGTATATATATATATATATATATATATATATATATATATATTTATATTTATATATATTTATATTTATATATACATATACATATATATGTATATATATATGTATATATGTATATATGTATATATGTATATATATATATATATATATATATATATATATATATATATATATATAAACAACAAAATGTATCCGTTTCTAGTCAACTGCCAGACAAAGGCCTCTGACATGTCTTAATCATAAACCTTTCACCACGTTAAGGTTTCCTCTGTCAGAATGGGGTGTATATATATATATATATATATATATATATATATATATATATATATATGCATATAAATATATGTATATAAATATATGTATATATATATATATATGCATATAAATATATATATATATATATATATATATATATATATATATATATATATACACATATGTATGTATTTATGTTTTATTTTCTTCTGTCCATTCCTTGAAATTATGATAAATTAGGAAAGGGAAAATAATTATTTTTTAGAAGAATTGATGAGGGAAAATTTGACATGGGAGTTAAATACACAGAAGTGAAATTTTATAAAGAAAAATTATAATTTTTTGTAAGTTTTTATTCTGTAGATAAAATACTGTTTTCAAGTCTTTAATTCCAAATCGGCTTCTTTGTCAATGGGTGGACGATGAATTATTTGTCGTAAAAAGGATTTTAAAAAAGAATAATAATAAAAAAAATCAAAACTGTCAGGTAATCACAAAGTATGCGCTTCCTTCTCTTGTTCTGAAATACATCTATTTTATTTTTATTATTATTATTATTATTATTATTATTATAGTTATAATTATTATTATTATTATTATTATTATTATTATTATTATTATTATCAGTATTATTCGGTTCTCGTTTAATACTGTGTCTGCTTATCGCTTTCTCTTTTTGGTTTTCAAAATCAGACTCAAACTTTACTAAGGAAGGAGCAATTCATCTATCTCTTTTTGTCGGATGCATTCTTTTTCTACATTTCTATATATCTTTATGTACTAGTTTGGTCACAAATCTATTGTACCGATTTTTTTGAACCATCATCGACATATGTACAGTATATATAGTATATTATATACAACAATAAATGCAGTCGCCGTTTCCAGTCCACTGCAGGAAAAGACCTCAGTCATGTCTATTTATGTCTGGGGTTTGGCCAGTTTTCACCACCAAGCTGATCAGTGGTAATTGGAGATGGTGGGAGGCTTTAGTCTGATCGCTCACAGCAGAGCCAGTAAAGCTAAAAAGCAAGATCCAGTGCTTGTAATGTTGTGCTCGTCCGAAACATGAGCAACTAAGAGAGATGAGAACTGGATTGGTGTAACTAAGATGAGAATGTTGAGGTGGCAATGTGGACTTACAAGAAAGGATAAAGTTGAGAACAAACATGATAGAGGCACTCTCCAAATAGCACCAGCTTCAACCAAGGTGGGAGAAAGTAGACTGAGGTGGTATGGACATGTAGAGAGACGAGAGGAAGACCATCCGGTAAGGAAGATGATGGATATGGGGCTACCTGGTGGGAGAAGGTTAGGCTGACCAAAATTGTTATGGATTGACTGTGTGAAGAGAGATATGACGGAGTTGGAATTGAGCCAGGAAGTTGCACTGGAAGTGGAGATGGAAGAATGTGTTGTAGAACCAGTACAGTGACCCCAAATAGGGACAAGCGTGTAGAATAAGACGAAGCTCACAGCGCACCAACCTAGTATGCCTAGCTCTAACTAGTACAGCTTTGCTGATCATGCTGATATACAAACCATTTCACCAAGGTGGGTCTCTTCACTCACAAAAGTATATATATATATATATATATATATATATATATATATATATATATATATATTTATATATATATATATATTTATATATATATATATATTTATATATATATATATATATATTTATATATATATATATTTATATATATATATATATATATATATATATATATATTTATATATATATATATATATATATATATATATATATATATATATATATATATATATATATATATATATATATATATATACATTATCCTATTAAAACAGAAATACCAAAAAGTAATACCAATAGTTTTATCCAAGACTCTCTCTCTCTCTCTCTCTCTCTCTCTCTCTCTCTCTCTCTCTCTCTCTCTCAATATGGATAATCATATACCACGTGTAAAAATTTTTCTATACGTCCAGAACAACACCTAGCCTACATCTGTTTTTATGGACACATCAAGTGTCGCCAAGCATACTCGGCTTCCTTTGAACAACAAGCAAGGTGCTGTAATTCAGCTTTTTTCCTCGAGAGGAATTGTATGAGAAAGGTTTCCAGTGACCAGGTGTGCATTCCCTAGGTCAATTTCCTTCTTTTTTTTCATTTATTTACCTACTCCTGTGTTTCCCGAGGAAACGTATTGGTTTTCAATACCTGCAGAAGGAAACTCCAGTCAAGGATTAAAGCTTAAGAGTTTCCTGAAGCTCTACCTTGCAATAGTGTCCTTTCTGTGATGATATGTCCAGCCTCTTTGAATCCTTTCATTTCATGAAGGAATATCCTCCCCAAAGAATGCAAATATGGTCTCCAATAAGTAAGCAAATAAGAAAGTAGTAGAAATGGCCCGACGGTCGGGTTCGTGAGGAACTATTGGGTGTGGTGGCCGATGTGGTAACGTCCCTGAATGGTGAACGCCAGATTGGGGTTAGAGTCCCGCTCAAACTCGCTAGTACCTTTGGTTGCTGCAACCTAACCATTCTTGTGAGTTAACCTGAGAGGGGGGGGGGGGTTTGGGGGAGCCTATAGGTCTGTGTGCTGTCATAAAAAGCCATTGCTCGGCCCTCCTTGGTCTTATCTTGGGCGGAGAGGGGGATTTGTCGCTGATCATATGTATATATGGTCAGTCTTTAGGTCATTGTCCTGCTCGATTGGGCAGTGTCACTGTCTTCGCCTCTGCCATTCATGAGCGGCCTTTAACCCTTTAAAATGCATAATCCTATGAGTGTACAAGCTGAATGGAAGGAAGGAATCATATAAATGTAGTTAGTTGATGGATAGAAAAAAGAGGATTTCTTAACCTGCTCTTCTCGATAGATTCTAAAGTTGTGGACGTTTGTTTGAAATCTTTAAATTTATTTAGTCTCTAAGATCTTAACAAGGCAATATGTTGCTAATTAAGTTATAACGAGAAGAAACACCATGCACCTTTATACCTTTTGAAAAGCTAATTCGTTTTGAACTACATAATTCTCGAAATTGGGCACAATTACAAAATATTCTGAGACATCCACATATAGGAAACGAAATCTCGCAACTGTTTACAAACATAAATCTTCGAATTATCAATCTGTTTATGGTATTTTGCATCCTTATAGAGTTCGTATCAACTAGAGATAATTTGAGGATTTTTTCAGTCTAACGTATAGTATCAAAGATGTATATCTCTAGTTTCTAGAATAGATCGTCTTCCATCTTTAATTGGAAAATCACATTCCCTGCCTGATGATCTGCCGGACGGGGATTCGCGTCACGATCAAGCTCTGTAGTTTCTTGTAGTGTTTCTAACCTCACCATCCTTGTGAGCTAAGGATGCGAGCTTTGGGGTAGCCCATGTGTCTACTGCTGATTCATAAAAAAAGCCCTTACCTGGCCCTCCCTGGTCTTAGCTAGGGTGTAGATGGGGCTTGGGCGCTGATCATATGTATATATAGTCAATCTAGGGCATTGTGCTGCTAGCTAGATCATTGCCATAGTTCCTTGATTCTGATATTCATGAGCGGCCTTTAAACCTTTGAATATCTATTCAAGTTTTAAATAATCCTAATTATTGTTTTCTTCTTTGAAAAAAACAACAGCCAGGAGAAACTTGGATGTTAGTCGAATTATTCTACTAAAAAAACACTTAAAAAAAACCAATAGGTAACTGATGGATATCACATCGAGCTAAAGTGTTTGCATCATTTCCACTTTGAAAAAAACTGAATATGAATTCAAACACCACTCGCGTGTTGTGGCATTGTTCATATAAATGGAATGAATTGTTTAATTATAAAAATTCCGTTCATCGTTTCAGCCCCTTTCATAACGCATGCATGTGGAACTCGCTGTGACAGCAATTTTACGCTAACAGTCCATTATCCTCCATCATTTATATCTGTCTCTCCTCTTCCAGGTTAAATGAGAACTGAACCCTAACAATGTTATAATTTTTGCCGGTTTTGTAAATGGAGAGCTCAACTATATTAATAAAAAATAGAGAGCTATTTTCTCTGGAAAAAAATATATTACAACACTCCTCGGTATTGTGAAATGTGCTTGGCTGCCCAATAGCTTCCAGTAATTGATATGGAACGTATGTCTGCGATGATATAGTTGTGGTTGATTCGTAAATGTGTTTGGTTGCTGATGTAATGAATGATAGTAGGATGAGAGATGAGATTACTGAAGGCACAGATGAGGTATAAAAGATATCTGAAGCATTGCAAAAGGCTGCGAAGATTATCATTGGAAGCAATAGTTAACGTGTTTTAAAGGACTGTTATGTTCAAATTCCGTTATGGAAGTGAAGAATTGTTGTTGAACACGGCCAATAGGAAAGAGGTAGCAGCTATTGAGATGAATTTCCTGTTGGGTGAAACGAATTGAAAGGGGGGGAAATGTGGAGGTACAATAAAACTGTGGTGAAATTTGTAGCACACGTGAGGAAATAGGACAGAGTGCTTTGAGGAAGTTTGGTCATGCCTTATTGCCTTATTTTTTGTTTGGGTTCCCCCAGGTCCCTCAGTGTGAGGCACCTCGTATATCCACCAGAGAGTTGCTAATACATCTTCCGGTGTATTTTGCATCTTCCAGTCTTGGATGGTCTGGGATGCATCTTAGGTATTTATCGAGCTGATTTTTAAACGCGTCTACGCTCACTCCTGATATGTTTCTTAGATGAGCTGGCAGCACATTAAATAGTCGCTGCATTATCGATGCTGGTGCGTAGTGGTTTAATGTCCTGTGCGCCTTTCTCAGTTTACCTGCAATGCTTTTTGGTACTATTAATCTACCTCGGCTTGCTCTTTCTGATACTTTAAGCTCCATGATGTTTTCAGCAATTCCTTCTATTTGCTTCCATGCTTGTATTATCATGTAGCGTTCTCTTCTCCTTTCTAGACTGTATAGTTTTAAAAATTGCAGTCTTTCCCAGTAATCAAGGTCCTTAACTTCTTCTATTCTAGCAGTATAGGACCTTTGTACACTCTCTATTTGCGCAATATCCTTTTGGTAGTGTGGGTACCATATCACATTGCAGTACTCGAGTGTACTACGCACATAAGTTTTGTAAAGCATAATCATGTGTTCAGCTTTTCTTGTTTTAAAGTGTCTGAATAACATTCCCATTTTTGCTTTACATTTAGCCAACAGTGTTGCTATTTGGTCGTTGCATAACATATTCCTATTTAAAATTACACCAAGGTCTTTAATTGCTTCCTTGTTTGTGATTGTCTCATTATTAGGTCCCTTGTATGCATACACCATTCCTTCTCTGTTCCATAATTTATTGATTCGAATTTATCGGAGTTAAATACCATCCTATTTATCTCCGCCCATTCATATATTTTGTTTAGATCTCTTTGTAGTGAGTTCCTATCTTCATCACAAGTAATTTCTCTACTTATTCTTGTGTCATCGGCGAAACTTCTCACTACGGAGTTTTCAACATCACAGTCTATGTCTGAGATCATAATAACAAGTAGCAGTGCAGCTAATACCGTACCTTGGGGCACACCAGATATTACCTGGGCTTCATCTGATTTCTCGTCATTTGCAACCACTTCTGCCGTAACTAGTCCACTGCAAAACAAAGGCCTCAGACATGTCCTTCCACGTGCGTTTTTTTTGTTTTATGCCAATCCACACCAACAAACTTTCTTAGTTCGTCAATCTATCGTCTTGTTTTTTCCTCTGCTTCTTTTGCAATCTCTAAGGTCCCATTTTGTTGGTTCTTAATGTCCATCTACTATGTCAGTCTCATTGTATGTCATTCCTATGTCCATTCCATTTTCTTGCATGTTAGAATATCATCTGCTTTAGTTGTCTCCCGTATCCATATTATTTATATATATATATATATATATATATATATATATATATATATATATATATATATATATATATATATATATATATATATATAATATTCTTTCTGTTCATGCTCATTACCAGACGTATAGCTACGTAGTTTTCCATGGCCATGGTGAGTGGAGTACCCCGAGATGAAAGGGGAGTGGGTGGGAAGGGTTGAATCTGTGTTTATATATCTATCTAAATATTTATTGAAGGGTCGCGTACACTAGTATAGAATACATTGTGGTCCCTGTAACCCTCTTCTCCTTCGGAGTCTGGAAGGAAGTTGGCAACCCCAAGTCTAGTTGGCTAAGTGTTTCTCAAATTAGATTAAGTGAACAAGTCGACAACTCTAAGATACATAAAATACAGGATACTGACCATCTTTTTGTACCATAGTGAATCATACCAGAAATTTCCATTTCCAAAATCCTTCACAAAGAAAAGCGTGTCAATATTAGGGTTAGCTAACCAATTTCCTATATCTTCACACGGTTGATAATGATCACAATGAGCTATTAAGGAGGAATATATATACTCACACACATTATATATATATATATATATATATATATATATATATATATATATATATATATATATATGTGTGTGTGTGTGTGTGTGTGTGTGTGCATGTATGTATATATATGGTCTAGTTCTGTATTGATTAAAATAGGTTTGTGAATGAGACATGTTATTATCA
>NC_090752.1:96201387-96211387 GCF_036898095.1 Palaemon carinicauda | reverse complement strand
AAGAACATCAAAGCAATTTCACAACCCACTGCTCCTGATGTGTCTTCGATCTCCCTTGATTATCGTCATGAAGCGAAAACATTGGGAAGAAACTTTTCTAAAAGTCTTCTCTTCTTCTCTCTAACGTCTCTTGCTGTGATGTCAGTTCAGAATTAGCAAGACTTTTATAGCGATGGAACTGGAACTTTTGCTCTAGATGTATAAGTTGGATACTTTTTTTTTTTTTATAATCTAGAACCAAACGGATTTGTATGCAGCCTTAGAATTGTGAGGTGTTAATTTTTTTTTTTATCAATGTGCTCCTGTAATTTATACGCATTTATGAAAATGACACTCGTATTTTTTCTTCCTCTCTCTCATATATATAAATACATATATATATATATATATATATATATATATATATATATATATATATATATATATATATATATATATATATATTGTGATTATGTATATAAATATGACTCACTCAATATTTATATATGCAGTATATGTACATATATATGATTATGAATATATGTCTCTCTCTCTCTCTCTCTCTCTCTCTCTCTCTCTCTCTCTCTCTCTCTCTCTCTCTCTCTCTTTATATATATATATATTTTTATATATATATATATATATTTATATATATATATATATATATATATTATATATATATATATATATATATTATATATATATATTATATATATATATATATTATATATATATATATATATATATATATATATATATATATATATATATATATATATATATATATCAGTAATTAGCCGCTTCCCCTCCATTCTTGCTTTCTGTATTTCTTCTTCCTGTCCTAAATCCTTTTATTCTTATATGTACTTGGGCGCTGATTGGCCTCATAAGCCCCCGCGCCGGGCTATAAAGCCCGAATCCATGAATCCAACCTAACAGGGTGTTGGTCAGAGAAAAACAGTGCAAGTCACTACCACACTCAGCGTTTATCTGGTGAGTGGTGGATGAACCCCCTGTGCGGTAAAACTTCCAAAACAGTCGATTCATGCATCTACACAGGATGGAAGACCTCTTGAGATATGGGGAAGTTATTCGCTTTTGAGGGATTATTACCCTTCATGGAAATTCTTAGTCAATAAGGTGATATTTGTTTACAAAAGCACGCTCTCCATTTACTCCAAAATTGTGCATTCCTGCAGCTCTTCTCTTTTTGTACATTACAGTAATTAGGAGGTTCTTTAAATGCTTGGCAGGCCAAAAAATCAGCAAGATAATGTTGCGGGAGGTTGGGAGGGGAGGGGTTGGTGGAGGAGGCACTAAGCGACCAGGAACCGACATCTCAACTTAGTCAAGCAAAGAGAATTTCGTGGCGTCAGCGGACATTTGATTTATATTCAAAATATATACTAAATTACAAATGAATCAATTACTCAAAAGTGTCACTATTTGTGAATTATATATTTTATTTGGTAATACTTGACAATAAATCTTATTTTTTTATAGAAATTTTTACGAGAAAGACTATTTTTGCAGCGTATGACTATTCATTGGCGGGAAATTGGCAGGCATCCTTAGGCAGTGGTCAATAGATGGCGGTAGTGTAGCAAAAGGTCGTCTGGAAAAACTAGTCATTCTCAAAAGTTTCTTTAAAAATACACTTTAGTATGATTTATATAAAATATTTACCAAATATAAGATATACATCTCTTAAATAGTGACACTATTGAGTAATTACTCCATTTTTAATTTAGTATATATTTTTAATATATATCAAATGTACGCTGACGTCACGAACTTCTCTTTGGTTTACTTTGTTGACCATGTCGGTTCCTGGTCGCTTAGTACTGTACCTCCTCCACCAACCCTCCCCCTCCCCCTCCCCTCCCTCGCAATATATCTTGCTATTTTTTGCTTTCCCAGTATTAAAGAACCTCCTAATTACTGTACACAAAGAGGAGAACTGCAGGACTGTATAATTTTGGATTAAATGGAGAGCGTGCTCTTGTAAACGAATACCATTAAGGTTACCATAAAGGAACCAATATCGTCCTGCTTATTTTTTCATACATAGTTGTGATTTATAATAGAGTTGTACATTATCTATTATGCCAAAAATACGACCTCAGTTATAACAGCCACTCGCATGCCAATTTTCTACGATTAAAATCATTCAAAATGGATGAGCTCTAATGGTCCTGTTTCGAGTTATCCCGAAGCTTGCAATGTTAATGAGAAGATTAGGCTTCATTATCGAATTTAAATGTCCACTTTTATTTATAGATTGGAAATTTATATTTCTCTTGAAATATTTAGAAATAATTTGATGTTCGTTTGCAGCTAATAGCTATCTAGTTGTGAGTTCAAAGGCCAAGAGGATAGTCAGTCCAGTGTACATTTATAGTTCAGAGAAAAAAAAATGTAAAAAAAAAAAAAAAAAAAACCTATGAAGACCCTCTTCATTATGACCGGTTATGGCATATCTGATCCTGCGAGGTTGATGTTTCATTGCTCTTGGTTTAATGATGAAAATCTTTTGAAATTATATAATTCCTCATTTCGTAGAATGAACTGAGGAATTACAAAACTCCAAAACCTAATGAAACCTAAAAATCTAATAAATTATCTTGAAGATTTTTTTTTTTTTTTTTTTTTTTTACAATAAAATTGACTAGGTTTTTAGTTTGCTGTAATTAATACTATACTCTTTTTTTTCAAAAGAGTATAACAAGGAATGCTCTCCTCAGTAAAGTGGAAGTTAAACAGCCATCAACTTTACTCTCTTTGAGCATTTGCACACAAACAAGTGAGATCCGAAATGAAGGCTTGGGTAGATTGATGGTCGAAGTCAGCGAACAAAGCTCATGGTTTATGCAGCAAGCAGAGAGAGAGAGAGAGAGAGAGAGAGAGAGAGAGAGAGAGGGGGGTGTGTGCTGAAAGATATTGTTGTGGCAGACCTTTGAAAGATAATAGAATATTTATATATTTGTATGTACACACACGTGTGTATATATATATATATATATATATATATATATATATATATATATATATATATATATATATATATATATATACTGAAGTATGTGTGAATATAGTACATGCGCATTTATTTAGGAACATTGTAGCTATCTGAAAATTGATTATTATGAATAATCTTATGAAATATTATTCACCGTTGCGAAACTTTGTGATATTGTACGCAAGAAATTAAGTTCCGCTTTTAGGGTTATAGTGAGATTATATATTTATATTTCATTTAATATTTCAACCTGGGACAGCTTATCAAATCTTTTTAGTTACTTCATTTCGGAAACCAGTTTGAATATTCATTTAATTGATTCTTAATTTCGTGCGATTACTTTGGAATTGTGGTTTTTGTACCGCGAACGTCATCAACATATTAATTTCAATCATTTATCTTTGTTTCAATACAGTATATGGATTCTTTGCTTTCTACGTCAAGATTGTTGCTATAATTGTTACGTATTATCACAAACGCGATAGTTTCTTGTAGTTTCTGCAACCTCACCATCCTCGTGAGCTAAGGCTGGAGGGTTTGGGGCAGCCTATAGGTCTATCTGCAGAGTCGTCCGCAACCATTGCCTGGCCCTCCCTAGTCCTAGCTTGGGTGGAGAAGGCGTTTGATATTTGATCTTATGGATATATGGCCAGTCGCTAGAGCAATGTCACTGTCCCTTACCTCTGCCATTCATGTGCGTCCTTTACTTGTCTCTGTCATTCATGAACGACTTTCAATCGATCGATACCTCGCTCATTTACTTTACGGCCGCTTCAATAAGGGGGGGGGGGGGGTGTCTGAGAAGTGTAACTCTGAAGCATAATATGTCCCCCTTTTCAACTCCCAGATCTAAATGCCATTGCAGTGCCCTTATGTAATGGTTTTAATTAACACCTCTTACTGGTGAGCTTCTCTGGTTACAGTGGGCGTATAAGTTCCCTTGCCTCGGGAACGGTCTCCATTTGACTCGCTTTGAAAAGGACCTTACTCTTATTGGTGGAAGGTCGCATTACAGAGGTGTACTGTATGTGCTTCATGAAGCTTGTTTAAATACTCCAGAGAGTGCGTAACACTTCTTTCATACCTCTACTCTGTTCTCGGCTTCTCTTCTCTTCCCTCTGTTAATTTGAGCACCATATTGATCAGCGTAGTTAAGTAATGGTTCGGAAAGGTATTAAGAATGGCAACTGGTTACAAAGTCCAAAAGATTGATCCAAACACATCTACCTTCATTAAGATAAGCATTTCAATAAACGTTTTAATCAAACATTCATTAAGAAACTAACATAACGATATGTAACGTTATTGGTAATATTTTTCTTATCCGAGAGAATACAACGTTTTATCTGGTGAAATTCTCTTGGTTTCTTTTAATAAAAAATAAAAGTGAATAAATAGTATTGCATCAAACCGGATGAGGCGACTTCATTTATTTGACGATTGAATCTATATTTAGCTACATAAACACTTTGATCTTCGACATTCCTTCATAATTTCGGTATAACCAAAAATGTTAGTATCATATATTGGAAATTTCAATATACATTAGGCAGAGGAAATCTAGGAAATATTTGTTTATTTTGTAATAATTTGACAATTTGTGAATAGAATCTCACTAGTCGGTGCTGTATTTTGGCAAATAAAATCTATTAATATTTACATTTTTATTATACTATCTAAGTTTTCAGTATCAGTTTTCTCCAAAGGTAATATAAATAAAGCTATCTTTTTTTTTTAGTTATGTAATTTTGTCAACTTAGTCCAAATCATGTTATAATTTAGCGAAAGAAAACTTTTTCATTTCTCAATTTTCATCGTAGTCATTTTAAGCAAAGCCTTGGCAGAATACGGATATGAATGGAAATGAGAGACGATTTAAGCTGATAAGAAAGATAAGACATCATCCAAAACTTTTCCCTCCTACTTCGTCTTCTTTTTCGGAAGATGGAACTACTTAGCATAAATCGACTCCCCGAACGAAAAGGGAGAAACGTCTAAGTTGTACAAAAGAAGAAGCGTCTTTCTTGCCCATAAGAGGCGCACAAGAGTGGACTGTGAGCGTGTTGACTTCCACTGAATCTACAAAGAGTTCTGCGGATCTTTGGGAGTTCAGGAAGAGATGTTCAGTCTGTTACTTTTTGTCCTTTGGTTTTAATTACCTTGCATTCGAACAGGATTTGAATTGGTTTCTTGGTAGGATATTTCGCAGGTGGTTCCTTGAATTTTAGTGTAATTATTCAGCTCTATCGTTTAGATATTGGTAATTTTTTTGTATATCTATGTAAATATTTCGTTATTGAAAATAGTCTCTTGTAATATTATTAGGCATTGTTCCGATTTAAAGCTCATGATTTAAGGGACTGCTTTTATCTTCGATTTAATCATCATTTGAAAAAGATTTATTTCAAAATACTATAAGGTTTTTTAATTAAATGATTAGGGAATTGAAAGCTATAGAAAACCATCTAATTGGAAGCCTGACCTTTAACATATAGGATATCCTAGTTAAAGTATAGAATCATTATAAGTTTCACTTTATCACTGCTGTTTCAAGATTGTTGTGATGATGCATGAGTGGTTTATTTGCAGGAAAAAGGATGAAATTAATTTTTTTATTCTAAGACGAATTGAAAAATAAAGTATTTATAAGACATATATCTTTCAGTATTATTTAATGCGGCGTTCATTGTAAAAGAAAAGAAAATATAATTTTAGTGTTGATATTCATATTTAAGGAAACGAAACCTTTTAAATACTTAGTATTTCTAAGAAAATAAAATCTTGTATAAGCTGATTTGTCATTGCTCTCCGTGAGGGGATTATTATTTAAATAGGCTATATATTTTGACTTATTTTTACTTTACTATGAGATTCAGGGTCTCTGAAACTCGGTTTTTTGGACTTTGTTCCTTATCAAAGCATCGGATGTAGCTGAAAGTTGATATATGTATATTTTACAACCACACACAAATTTTGTCAGCATTATCGATAACCTAAACCCGATAGTTTTAATTTTCATAGAGTAAAAATGATCTAGCCGACGCCATGGCCAGTGATAACGAGCCAAGAGTCGAAAACATTCATTACGTAAGCAATGTAAACACCTTTTGACAAAATTTTGCCCCACCCATCCACCTTCTTCCATCGGCTCTGAAACCCATAACAGTCAAGAATGGCTAACAGGATTTGGAATTGCCCCCGTGGTTGCAAAACTGCATTTGTCTTACGACTTGCAACTTTATACAGTCAAGAGAAAGCCTGTGGCCATATTTACTATAGCCTGAATAGGTCATTATTCAGTTTCCAGTTTAAATCTAATGTTTATGGTCTGATTTGTATTTAGCGTAACATGATTATAATACTTGTAATGTCATTCAGGCTTCTGAACATTTCCATTAACCAAGAGAGAGAGAGAGAGAGAGAGAGAGAGAGAGAGAGAGAGAGAGAGAGAGAGAGAGAGAGAGAGAGATTGTATGTAAACAGTCTTTATACAACTGTTTTTGTTTAAATAAGATTTTTGTGCTAAAATCTCCATCAGACCAACGGATCATCCGATATAATTTTTTTTCTTCTTTATAGGCCGTACGACCGTGTTGGCTATGTTTTGGGCATGACTGCATTTTGTAAATAAATCATGAATAGTTTTAGGAGTTTTATTTGTACATCTTATGGGAATTTATAGAAGTAAAGTGAACATAATTCATTTATCCTTTAAGATAATTACTACATGTAGCCAAACAAATAGTAGTAAAGATGATAATGCAATGAAGGAATGATACCATACTTTATCTTTAGCTTCAACATCAGCAAAAACATACCCAATTGCCATAATTTGTCCGCTTAATGAAATAACCTATCATCTAATGTTAAACTTAATTTTTGAGGAGGCCATGTCTTATTGCACAGTGAAAAAAAAAAAAACATGACAAAGACTTTTTGAATGGCGGAACGATACCTAAATGTGGGTGGGGTATCTGTGCTAGCATAGTAATACTACTGAAGCAGTAGTGCCAACAGTAGTATACATGAATTAAACGTTTAGGCCAACTGCTGAGATCCTTGAGGATCATTTAGCACTTCTTACAACTACTCGAAAATTGAATTTTTATTGCCAGAATTTAAATTTTATAATCCAACAATGCCCATGATAGCCTTCAGTGTTATCCTGAATTATAACCAGGCCAAAGTGGGTGGAGCCTCATGAAGTCATCATTCTGACGATAATTATTGGTGAAGGTTTAAAGCCAAAATACGGTACCGGCTTTTTATTTATTTTTTAATTTTTTTATTTATTTTCTTTTTACAGTAAATAGGTAGGTAGATAGACAATAAATAAAAATTGCTTGACATTGGATATAGCAGTTATCAAATCAAGCTTGTCTACTATGTTTTTGAAAATTACCAACTATTCAGTACACTTTTTCAATCTGATGGTGACCTATAAAGTAAACTGTAATTTGTTAGGAAACTTATTTTGGGAGTTAAGACTAATAATCGGATGTTTTTTGTATTTATTAACATATTTTGTTGGTTTGTTCATTATGACAATTATCAGTGGAGAGGTTTCAGAGTTCATAAAGGTGTACTGCTTTGCTTTTATTTAAACTTTTGTGTCATTGTTAGCAGAGGTATAGCCTTCGTTACGTATAGCCAATCATCGATCGAGAAAGAGGGAAGAAATGCCGTCATAAGTTACGTAACGAGTGCGTTCGAAATCTTTTCTCTGAGTAAGTTGGCCCGTCTTCAAAAAACGTCACTTTTACATTATAAGTACCAAATTTATTCAACCTACGTAATGCAGAATATAGTCAAAATTTATGTGTAGATATAATGTGCATTCTGAATAAGCGTTATGTTTATGAAATTCATAGATAAAAAAATATTGCGAAAAAACCGTGTTACAGAGGCCCTGAATCTCATAGTAGGTGACTTATCATAATATTTAAATTTGTATTTTTACTTTAGGTGACTTATCATAATATTTAAATTTGTCAAGTAAATATAGTTTTATGATATGTTACTTTTAAGTAGGATAATTTCAGTATCCCGTAGGTTCGTTAAAGAAGTTATTTTTTATCTTTGAAAACTAAACATGTCGTAGTTTACTTTAACCGTGAACGAATTGGGAATGCTATAAAATACAGTGATTTAATCTCTCTCTTTATCTCTCTCGCCACCAAAAATTAGCAAGGATTGTTATCTCAGCAAATACCATTTTCCGCCGTTCAACGGAACCTGAATGCTTTATGTAAACACAAAGAACTGAATTTGTAATTCAATTCATTTGCATACTGGAAGAGGCTGGACTAATGTGAAAAGTTTCCAGCACTTTTTAATTGTTGAATCTCTCTCTCTCTCTCTCTCTCTCTCTCTCTCTCTCTCTCTCTCTCTCTCTCTCTCTCTCTTTTCTTCATCACCTTCGTCTTCTTCTTATTCTTCTTCTTTCCCACCGTTATCCCTACATTAAGGGGTCGGTTGCCTAATGCGCCTTTTTCAATTTTTTTTCTATTTAAGGATCCGCTTCCACCAGACCTCTACACTCCATATCATCCTTCATCTTATCTCTCTCTCTCTCTCTCTCTCTCTCTCTCTCTCTCTCTCTCTCTCTCTCTCTCTCTCTCGATTCTTCTTTCCCACCGTTATCCCTACATTAAGAGGTCGGATGCCTGTTATGACATCTTGAATGCCTTCTATTAAAGGCATTCGCTTCAACAAGACTTCTCCATTTCATCCTTCACCTTTCTCTCTCTCTCTCTCTCTCTCTCTCTCTCTCTCTCTCTCTCTCTCTCTCTCTCTCTCTCTCTCAACATTAAGGGGTCGGATGCCTGTTGCGATATCTCGATTGTTTTCTATGAAAGGCATCCGCTTCCACCAGACATCTGCACTCCATATCATCCTTCACCTTACATCGCAATCTATTATTTTCTCTCTCTCTCTCTCTCTCTCTCTCTCTCTCTCTCTCTCTCTCTCTCTCTCTCTCTCTTATATTGTATGTAGATATATGTATATATGTATTCTTTATGTCATCAAGAGGTTATTACCGTGGTTTTACCAAACATCAAACTGGATCGTGTTAGGGAACACGGTTATGTTTGTTAACTAATGAGTAATAGATTATGACGCGGCAGAGTATGATTGGAGAAAGTTATAGACTAGCAAGGTCATTCCAAAATACTTGACGAAAATGGCATGTTATTATTCTCTGGATCCTAACTATCCTAGAAAAAGGTCGTGTATATATATATATATATATATATATATATATATATATATATATATATATATATATATATATATATATATATATTTATAAAGATATGCATATGTTTACATTTATAAGTACACGTACATATTTACTCCCATATATATACATTATATATATATATATATGTATGTGTATGTATGTATGTATGTATGTATGTGTGTGTATGTATGTATGTATGTGTGTAAAGAGAGAGAGGAAAGAAATTAGAAGTGAGCTCAACAATAAAATTGAATGTTAATAGGACTTTAGTTACAGTTCAAATTTCATTCCAATAATGACATTTTGAATAAAACCCACATTAGTTAAAAAGTTTTTGTTTTAAACATGATAACTAACCATTTTAAGCATTATGTTGATATCAATAGTATATTACTGGAAATATTATGTTTTTTGCTCCATTTTTCTTGAGAAAAATTAAAGAGCTGGTATATCAATTTGTCCTTACGACAGATTTTGAGTTTGCAAGGTCCTTCCTTCGAATATTAAGGTTATTTATTAATACCTTGGTATTTGTTCTTGATATTTCGAAAATATATATTTCAGACGGAATTTCTCTAGGGATATCTAGCAATCGTTTCCCAATATCTTGAACTCGTTCCTTAAAATTTCTTTATTTGATATTTTAAAGCTAATCCTTCATGTCGTTTCTTGATACCTCTAAGGACACCCTCAAAATCTTTAGGTTGTGATTGACATACTGAAATAAGTGCTTGAGGCCTTGCATAATGTTGTGATGT
>NC_090752.1:96186387-96196387 GCF_036898095.1 Palaemon carinicauda | reverse complement strand
CTCTTCTAGCCCCTTGTGGAACCCAGTTAAAAGTTTGATGAACTAATCTCTCTTCGGGAGTGCGAAGAGCCTGCCCAAATCATCTCCATCTACCACTCATCATGATCTCATCCACATATGCTACTCGAGTAATCTCTCTTATAGTTTCATTATTAATATTGTCCTGCTTTTCAACACCTAATATCCTTTTGAGGGTTTTGTTCTCAAATCTGTTGGATATTGTTTCTTTGTCATGCCACGTCTCATGCCCATACAGTAAAACCGATATCACTTAACTGATATATAGCCTGATCATCATATCTAATTTCAGGCGATTTGGTTTCCAAATTTTACTTTACCTAGCCTTTATCTGATTTGCTTTTTGCAATCTTTCATTAAACTCTAATTCTAAAGACCCTGTATTAGAGATCATAGTTCCTAAATATTTAAATGGTTCTACCTTATTAATCCTTTCCCCTTCCAATGATATTTCATCTTCCGTTGCCTATTCCGTTCTCATCAACTCAGTCTTTCTTCTATTTATCTTGAGCCCAACCTCATGTGATATTTCATGCATTCTGGTAAGCAAACATTGCAAATCCTGTGGTGTTCTGCTAATAAGGACAGCGTCATTAACATAATATTGGTCAGCTAATTTCTTTTTACCAATCCAGTCCAGTCATTCTCCACCATCCCCAACTGTTCTATGTATTACAAAATCCATGAGGAGGATAAACAACATTGGTGATAACACATCCCCTTGGCGTACTCCGCTATTCACACGTTTAAAAGGAATTCCATAATAGCGCAGGACTCTCCACGAAATTGGTCGGTGCACACTATCAAAGCCTTTTTCATAGTCCACAAATGCCATCAAACCTGGATTTCTATATTCCACACATTGCTGTACAACATGTCTTCAAATGAAAATTTGGTCAGTGCAACTTTTACCTTTTCGAAATCCTGCTAGTTTATCTCTCAGCTTTTCAATGATCTTTCTCTCTAGTTTCTAGAATAAGCATACTACAGTTTATATTTTCATAACGACGTGTGATTCCTCAGTAATTATTGCAATCAGTCAGATCTCATTTTTTTTTTTACATTTTCACCAACACTCCTAGCTCCCATTCATCAGGTTTCGCCTCTTTATGCTACATTCTACAAAATAATCTTGTAAGTGTTCCTTCGTATCCAGGGGCATATGGAAGTCTTCCTAAGCTTCAGGTAAATCATTTAAATTATTACCTTCATATCTCCTATTTATAACCTCACTAAAGTGTTCCATCCAACGTTGCCTTTCATCATCTTCTGTTGTTTTATTAGACCCATCTCTTATTTTGATGGGTATATTCTTCTTCCTCTTTGCCCTCGTATAGATTTTATTAATGATTATATGAGCAATTTTTACACCATAGACACACCCTGATTTTATAGCTTTGTCAGCCTCATCTGCCGTAACTAGTCCACTGCAAAACAAAGGCCTCAGACATGTCCTTCCACGTGCGTCTTTTTTTTATGCCAGTCCACACCCACAAACTTTCTTAGTTCGTCAATCTATCGTCTTGTTTTTTCCTCTGCTTCTTTTGCAATCTCTAGGGTCCCATTTTGTTGGTTCTTAATGTCCATCTATTATTTCAGTCTCATTGTATGTCATTCCCATGTCCATTTCAGTTTCTTGCATGCTAGAATATCATCTACTTTAGTTGTCTCCTGCATCCATATATATATATATATATATATATATATATATATATATATATATATATGTATGTATGTATGTATGTATATATATATATATATATATATATATATATATATATATATATATATATATTCTTTCTGTTCATGCTCATTACCAGACGTATAACTAACGTAGTTTTCCATGGCCCTCGTGTATGGGGTAGAGGGAGTAGTCATACTATGGTGAGTAGGGTACCCCGAGATGAAAGGGGAGTGGGTGGGAATTGTTGAATCTGTGTGTGTTTATATATCTATCTAAATATTTATTGAAGGGTCGCGTACACTAGTATAGAATACATTGTGGTCCCTGTAACCCTCTCCTCCCTCGGGGTCTTGAAGGAAGTTGGCAACACCAAGTCTACTATGAGATTCAGGGCTTCTGTAACACGGTTTTTTGGACTTTGCTCCTTATCAATTCATCTGATGTAGCTGAAAGTTGACATATGTATATTTTACAACCACACACAAATTTTGTCAGCATTATCAATAACCTAAACCCGATAGTTTTAATTTTTGTAGAGTAAAAATGATCTAGCCGACGCCATGGCCAGTGATAACGAGTCAAGAGTCGAAAACATTCATTACGTAAGCAATGGAAACACCTTTTGACAAAATTTTGCCCCGCCCATCCACCAGACACCCATTCACCTTGTTCCATCGGCTCTGGAACCCATAACAGTCAAGAATGGCTAGCAGGATTTGGAATTGCCCCCGTGGTTGCAAAACTGCTTTTTCCTTACGACTTGCAACTTTATACAGTCAAGAGAAAGCCCGCGGCCATAATTACTATAGCCTGAATAGGTAATCATTCAGTTTCTAGTTAAAATCCAATGTCTATGGTCTGATTTGTATTTAGCGTAACATGATTATAATACTTGTAATGTCATTCAGACTTTTGAACATTTCCATTAACTATTCACTATGCCATCAAGAGAGAGAGAGAGAGAGAGAGAGAGAGAGAGAGAGAGAGAGAGAGAGAGAGAGAGAGAGAGAGAGAGAGATTGTATGTAAACAGTCTTTATATAACTATTTTTGTTAAAATAAGAATTTTGTGCTAAACTCTCCATCAGACCAACGGATCATCCGATATATATATTTTTTTTCTTATTCTTAGGCCGTACGACCGTGTTGGCTATGTTTTGGGCATGACTGCATTTTGTAAATAAATCATGAATAGTTTTAGGAGTTTTATTTGTACATCTAATGGGAATTTATAGAAGTAAAGTGAACATAATTCATTTAAAATAATTACTACATGTAGCAAAACAAATATTAGTAAAGATGATAATGCAATGAAGGAATGATACCATACTTTATCTTTAGTTTCAACATCGGCAATAACATTCCCAGTTGCCATAATTTGTCAGCTTAATGAAGTAACCTATCATCTAATGTTAAACTTAATTTCTGAGGAGGCCATGGCTTATTGCACAGTGAAAAAACATGACAAAGACTTTTTATGAATGGCGGAACGATACATAAATGTGGGTGGGGTAACTGTGCTAGCGTAGTAATACTACTGTAGCAGTAGTGCCGCAACAGTAGTATACATGAATTAAACGTTTAGGCCAACTGCTGGGATCCTTGAGGATCATTTAGCACTTTTTACAACTACTCGAGAAATGAGTTTTTATAGCCAAAGTTTAAATTTGCTGATCCAACAAGGCCCATGATAGGCTTCAGTGTTATCCTGAATTATAACGAGGCCAAAGTGGGTGGAGCCTCATGAAGTCATCATTCTGACGATAATTATTGGTGAAGGTTTAAAGCCGAAATACGGTACCGGCTATTTTTTTTTTTTTTTTCAGTAAATAGGTAGGTAGATAGACAATAAATAAAAATTGCTTGACATTGGATATAGCAGTTATCAAATCAAGCTTGTCTACTACGTTTTTGAAAATTACCAACTATTCCCTACACTTTGTCAATCTGATTGTGACCTATAAAGTAGACTGTAATTTCTTAGGAAACTTATTTTGGGAGTTAGACTAATAATCGAAGTGTTTTTGTATTTATTAACATATTTTGTTGGTTTGTTCATTATGGCAATTATCAGTGAAAAGGTTTCAGAGTTCATAAAGGTGTACTGCTTTGCTTTTATTTAAACTTTTGTGTCATTGTTGGCAGAGGTATAGCCTTCGTTACGTATAGCCAATCATCCATCGATAAAGAGGGAAGGAAGGCCGTCATAAGTTACGTAACGAATGCGTTCGAAACCTTTTCTCTGAGTAAGTTGGCCCGTCTTCAAAAAACGTCACTTTTACTATTATAAGTACCAATTTTATTCAACCTACGTAATGCAGAATATAGACAAAATTTATGTGTAGATATAATGTGCACTCTGAAGAAGCGTTACATTCATGAAATTCATAGATAAAAAATTATTGCGAAAAACCCGTGTTACAGAGGCCCTGAATCTCATAGTAGTTGGCTAAGTGTTTCTCAAATTAGAGTAAGTGAACAAGTCGACAACTCTAAGAAACATAAAATACAGGATACTGACCATCTTTTTGTACCGTAGTGAATCATACCAGAAATTTCCATTTCCAAAATCCTTCACAGAGAAAAGCGTATCAATATTAGGGTTAGCTAACTAATTTCCTTTATCTTCATACAACTGATAATGATCACAATGAGGTATTAAAGGAAGATCCATAAGGAGGAATATATATACTCACACACACACACACACACACATATATATATATATATATATATATACATATATATATATATATACATATATATATATATATATATATATATGTGTGTGTGTGTGTGTGTATGTGTGTGTATGTATATATATATGGTCTAGTCCTGTATTGATTAAAATAGGTTTGTAAATGAGACATGTTATTATCATATTTTGATTTTGATAGATATGTCATTAAGACACATTACGTTCATACTATGGGTTCCCCTCTATGACGCACATTTTCTATTATATTCATGTGCTTATTGGAGTGCCTGACGATTGCTCTTTGAGGTATCATCCCCTTTTTATGTCACATATGAGGATGACTTTTTTTCTATTTATAGATTAATTCGGTGGGATTCCTTCCTGGAAATTGCTAATTTCCAACATGAAAATATAATATTCACCTTAAACATGAGAAAGGAAACAATCTATCTTTTTAGGCTTATTAGAGAGAGAGAGAGAGAGAGAGAGAGAGAGAGAGAGAGAGAGAGAGAGAGAGCAATACTGTTTTGCAAGTATAAAAAGGTAATGGATTTATGCAAATTATTATATTAAATTTATTGAAATTATTAAAATTATGATCACTATAAAAATTATTAAAATTATTATTATTAACTGTACGTATTTTCCAATGTACCCCTCTACAATATTAAGAATGAAATCTAAAATCAAGAACTTGAGAAAATAAAGTGTTATTCGTCGGTAGTGACTGCTGTTTCGGAGTCTTCTGGTTGGTTTTGCCGTAATTGCCCCGGTTATGTTCTGAGTTTTTCCAAACCTGAAGTTGGGGTTTTTTTTATGACTTTTTTTTTTCTCCGAAGAAAAATACAACAAAACATTAGAGGTGGACAGATATTATTCCTGTTGGAAGGAAAGAAAAGTATGAAAGGTTAGGGATGGAACTGAAAAATATTTCGAAAAGAGTATGAGAATTTATTTTAAAAAATGAAAAGGGTTCAGTTTGTAAAAATGAAAGAAATTTAACGAAATGGATTAAAAGATGCTTTAATTGATGATAGTAATATTTGGACTTTTCCTGCTTAGCGTTTCCTTTATATCCTTTATATCTTTGTACTTTACCCCAGTCCTGCTAACTTTCTTCCTTCTTGCTGTCTAACCTCTTAAAACTTTTCCCTCAGTTTCAGTTGCATAGATTAGAAGCCTTCCTTTATATCCTTTTACTTTACCCCAGTCCGGCTAACTTTCTTCCTTCTTCCTGTCTAACCTCTTCTAACTTTTCCCCCAGTTTCAGTTGCCTAGACTAGAGGCCTTCCTTTATAGCCTTGTACTTTACCCCAGTCCTGCTACTTTCATCCTACTTCCTGACCAACTTATTCTAACTTTTCCCTCAGTTTCAGTTGCCTAAACTAGAGGTCTTCCTTTATATCTTTGTAGTCTACCCCAGTCCTACTAACTTTCTTCCTTCTTGCTGTATAACCTCTTCTAACTTTTCCCTCAATTTCAGCAATTTCAGTTGCCTAGACTAGAGGCCTTCCTTTATATCCTTATACTCTACCCCAGTCTTGCTAACTTTCTTCCTTCTTGCTGTCTAACCTCTTCTAACTTTTCCCTCAGTTTCAGTTGCCTAGACTAGAGGCCTTCCTTTATGTCCTTGTACTTTACCCCAGTCATGCTAACTTTCTTCCTTCTTCCTGTCCAACTTATTCTAACTTTACCCTCAGTTTCAGTTGCCTAGACTAGAGGCCTTCCTTTATATCCTTGTACTTTACCCCAGTCCTGCTAACTTTCTTCCTTCTTGCTGTCTAACCTCTTCTAACTTTTCCCTCAGTTTTAGTTGTTTAGACTAGAGGCCTTCCTTTATATCCTTATAGTTTACCGCAGTCCTGCTAACTTTCTTCCTTCTTCCTGTCCAACTTACTCTAACTTTTCCCTCAGTTTCAGTTGCCTAGACTAGAGACCTTCCTTTATATCCTTGTACTTTACCCCAGTCCTGCTAACTTTCTTTCTTCTTCCTGTCCAACTTATTCTAACTTTTCCCTCAGTTTCAGTTGCCTAGACTAGAGACCTTCCTTTATATCCTTGTACTTTACTCCAGTCCTGCTAACCTTCTTCCTTCTTGCTGTCTAACCTCTTCTAACTTTTCCCTCACTTTCAGTTGTTTAGATTTGAGGCCTTCCTTTATATCCTTGTACTTTACCCCAGTCCTGCTAACTTTCTTCCTTCTTCCTGTCCAACTTATTATAACTTTTCCCTCAGTTTCAGTTGCCTAGACTAGAGGCCTTCCTTTATATCCTTGTACTTTACCCCAGTTCTGCTAACTTTCTTCCTTCTTGCAGTCTAACCTCTTCTAACTTTTCCCTCAGTTTCAGTTGCCTAGCCCAGTCCTGCTAACTTTCTTCCTTCTTGCTGTCTAACCTCTTCTAACTTTTCCTTCAGTTTCAGTTGCCTAGACTAGAGTCCTTCCTTTATATCCCTGTACTTTACCCCAGTCCTGCTAACTTTCTTTCTTCTTCCTGTCCAACTTATTCTAACTTTTCCCTCAGTTTCAGTTGCCTAGATTAGAGGCCTTCCTTTATATCCTTGTACTTTACCCCAGTCCTGCGAACTTTCTTCCTTCTTGCGGTCTAACCTCTTCTAACTTTTCCCTCAATTTCAGTTGCCTAGACTAGAGGCCTTCCTTTATATCCTTATACTTTACTCCAGTCCTGCTAACTTTCTTCCTTCTTGCTGTCTAATCTCTTCCAACTTTTCCCCGTTTCAGTTGCCTAGACTAGAGGCCTTCCTTTATATCCTTATACTTTACCCCAGTCATGCTAAATTTCTTCCTTCTTGCTGTCTAATCTCTTCCAACTTTTCCCCGTTTCAGTTGCCTAGACTAGAGGCCTTCCTTTATATCCTTGTACTTTACCCCAGTCATGCTAAATTTCTTCCCTTCTTCCTGTCCAACTTATTCAAACTTTTCCTCAGTTTTAGTTGCCTAGACTAGAGGCCTTCCTTTTATATCCTTGTACTTTACCCCAGTCCTGCTATCTTTCTTCCTTCTTGCTGTCTAACCTCTTCTAACTTTTCCCTCAGTTTCAGTTGCCTAGACTAGAGGCCTTCCTTTATATCCTTATACTTTACCCCAGTCCTGCTAACTTTCTTCCTTCTTGCTGTCTATCTTCTTTCAACATTTCCCTCAGTTTCAGTTGTAAACTAGAGGCCTTCCTTTATATCCTTGTACTTTACCCCAGTCCTGATAACTTTATTCCTTCTTCCTGTTCAACTTATTCTAACTTTTCCCTCAGTTTCAGTTCCCTAGAACTAGAGGCCTTCCTTTATATCCTTTTTCTTTACCCCAGTCCTGCTAACTTTCTTTCTTCTTGGTGACTAATCTCTTCTAACTTTTCCTTCAGTTTCACTCGGTTACTGAATTGCCTCACAGGCCCCAACGCCGGTAATCAAACACAAATTCATAAATGCAATCCAATTCAAAAAGATTCCGCGAGTTTACTGAATGTAATGATGTAGGCAGTAAAAACGGCTTAGCTCCCTGCATGGAAGGTTGTTCTGCATGAAAATGAAAATAAAGATATAAAGGCACATGAAGTTTAATTGCAATAATAAAAGCGCTGACCAAATGTTAAATGAAACCTTCAACCGCTCTCCGATACCGTGATAAAAGATTAACTTTATATTTTTGGCAATAAAATCTAATTGAGATGATAAAAGCATGAAGCAAATTTGACATGAAACGTGCTGTCATATCCTCTAAGCCGAGAGAGTAATAAAAAAAGAAATTATTGTCTTTTCACAAATGAATTTTGTACATAGGCAATGTTAAATGAAACACTTGCTCAGGGTTGTGGTGGTCTATTGGAAGCGTCCCTCTCTGTCGTTCTGCTGGACGGGAGATCGAGTCACGCCCAAACTCTATAGTTTCTAGTAGTGTCTGCAACCTCACCATCTTTGTGAGCTAAGGATGGGAGGTTTGGGGGAGTCTATTGGTCTATCTGCTGAGTCAGCACCAGCCATTGCCTGTCCCTCCCTGGTTCTAGCTTGGATGAAGAGGTTTTTTGGTCGCTGATCGTACGTAGTGCCATAGCCTCTGTACCACGATCTCCCACTGTTTTGGGTTAGATTTCTCTTGATTGAGGGTACACTCGGTCACGGTCACACTATTCTATCTAATTTCTCTCCCTCTTGTTTTATTAAAGTTCTTATAGTTTATATAGGCGATATTTATTTTAATGTTGTTACTCTTCTTAGAATATTTTATATTTACTTGTTTCCTTTCCTCACTGGGCTATTTTTCCTGTTGGAGCCCCTGGTCTTATAGCATCTTGCTTTTCTAGCTAAGGTTGTAGCTTATCAAGTAATAATAATAATAATAATAATAATAGTATATGGTTAGTCTCTAGGGCATTCTCCTACCAGCTAAGGGAATGATAATGTCCATTGCCTCTGCCATTCATGAGCGGCCATTAAACCTTTAAACACATTAATATAATAACCACGCCAATCACCCACAACTATAAATTCTCTTGTTGCATTAACTCGTTCGGCATTCTGATATTTTACCATGTCTAATGTTAACTTCTTCATTTACCTCTTAACGACACGGCTGTTCAAACATGTTATTCCTTCCCTTTGCAGTTTTGAGATTCCGATGACAGCTTCTCTCTTTTTCCATCGCCATCTCTTTAAAGGTTTAAAGGCCACTCAGGAATGGCAGAGGCAAGGGACACTGACATTTCCCTATCAAGCAGGACAATGCCTTAGAGACTGACCATACATACATATGATCAGTGCCCAAGCCCCCTCTCCACCCAAGCTAGGACCAAGGAGGGCCAGGCATTGGCTGCTGATGACTCAGCAGATAGACCTATAGGCTCTCCAAACTCCCCATCCTTAGCTCACAAGGATGGTGAGGTTGCATCTACGAAAGGAACTAACGAGTGTGAGCGGGAGCGATTACCACTCAGGCTACCACAACCCTAAGTAATAAACTAGAGTTTGGTCATAGGGTAATCTTTTGGGAAAAAATAAGTCTTTATTTCTGCTGGTCATCCTAATTCACTTTGATGAGTATGTGCTCAGCGAGGTGTGCTTGTGACTTTAGTGTGATGAAAAGCATGACTGTAATGTAAAAGAGAGTTTAAGAAGCATCAGACTCTCTCTCTCTCTCTCTCTCTCTCTCTCTCTCTCTCTCTCTCTCTCTCTCTCTCTCTCTCTGGGCGTGTGCTACGCTCTGTATATTCTGCCCAGTCTCTCTCTCTCTCTCTCTCTCTCTCTCTCTCTCTCTCTCTCTCTCTCTCTCTCTCTCTCTCTCTCCGATTCTTTTGTTATTGCAAATTGTAACTACTATTATAGTTAAGAGTTTTAGTAGCATAACGACTTGCTGCTGTTGTCACCTTATAAACTAATTTTGTTGTATATAAATTATGTTTTTATTGTTAAAACAATTGAATTTATCATGGCTAAATTCCACGTCTTTTATCAGGTCTGAGCTTTGACCAAATATTAACTATAAAATTCTTTCGTACGTTTCCCTTTATAAACTAAACTTTACTGCAATTTAAAACGAAAGAAATACATAGATATGAAGTGGATAATATTGTGAGAGTTTTCCGCATGGCTGAT
>NC_090752.1:96158887-96183887 GCF_036898095.1 Palaemon carinicauda | reverse complement strand
CCTGTAGGCCTGGGTCTTTAAACTCTTCTAGTGCATTGTGGAGCCCAACTGAACTTAGGTGAACTAATCTCTCTTGGAGAGTACGAAGAGCATGTATAAACCATCTCCATCTATATATATATATATATATATATATATATATATATATATATATATATATATATGTGTGTGTTTGTGTGTGTATATATATATGTATATATATATGTATGTATATATATATGTGTATATATATATATATATATACTATGCCATTCGATATTTTATTCCTTAAGAATTTTTAGTGTATCATACTCGATTATTATTATTGTTATTATTATTATTATTATTATTATTATTATTATTATTATTACTACTTTAATAATAATAATAATAATAATTATTATTATTATTATTATTATTATTATTTTATTCCTTAAGAATTTTTAGTGTATTATATTTAATCATCTCCTAATCATTGTAATTGTGCTGCGTTATTAGGTTCAGAGTCAAGTTATTAGAACATATAGAGGCATCAATTTAATAATGGATGTTTTTTAAATCTAATATATCCCTTATAGGTAATAAGGTAATATTTTTTCTTTGATTATTTGATACGAAATTTAGAAACTTGTAAATTGTTCATTTTCAGGAAAGTGTCCGTTTAACTTAGATTCTTGTTTTTTTATAAATTATATTAAACCAGTGGTTCTTAACCTTGCTGGAAGTATTGAACCCCGCAAGTGTCATATGCACACTCATCGAACCCTTCATAGGTGGAAAGATATATATATATATATATATATATATATATATATATATATATATATATATATATATATATATATATATATGTGTGTGTGTGTGTGTGTGTGTGTGTGTGTGTGTGTATATATATATATAAAGGAAATAAAAGGGAAAGAAAAAGTAAACTTACACCTAAATATATCAGCATATAGTTCACATTCAAACCTAAATATATCAGCATATATTTCAAATTCAAAACAAAGGCATATAATGTATTATTGCACAACATGAACCATGCATCAGTTGCATACAGAACCTCTGTGTTCAAAGAACAAAATCAACAAAATATGAACTTCACACAAAAACAAAAACATGATGAATACTTATTGCAAATCAATGTGACTTCTGCTGTTGCCTTACAGCGACAATTTCAGAAATCTGAGGCTTAACTATGGCAAGTGCCACTCTTATATCATTTGTGTTGTGTTAACTCCGCCGAACCCCTGGGACTGCCTCACCGAACCCCTGGGGTTCGATCGAACACGGGTTAAGAACCACTGTATTAAACTAATAGTTACTGATTTTAAGAGAACGATATTTAACTCTTTGTAGAATATGGGTATCGTAAATATCCAGGGATAAGGTTATTTTTATCAACTAATCAACTTTTCCTTTCCATAGTACCTTTTTAATATGGCTATAAATAACTTTAACAGAAATAACTATCACGGACCCAAATGGGAGAAAATATTAGGACTTTTACTGCCATCCGTACTCCCTAATGAGATCTTTCATATATAGAAAAATAGAATTATTAAAAATACAGAGATAATGAGGAAATATCGATGATCCACGAACTTTTCTTATTATATGAAATAAAAATCTAATTTTTTGCGTCATTAATTTGCATGCATTCTTTTGATTCAGATCATTATATTCATAAAATATTTCTCCAGAATTTGAAAAGAAAGAGGGAGACCCCGACTGCCAGTGTGGGAGGAATTGGAGCAGAAGCCTAAGAATAGATTTAAGTCAAACGATATTTTCATTAGAGAAAAGATTAAAAAGAAAGCAATATTCCGGATATATATATATATATATATATATATATATATATGTATATATATTAGATATTTATATTTATATATATATATATGTATATATATAAATATATATATATATATATATATATATATATATATATATATATATATATACATATATATATATATAATGTGTGTGTATAATTTTACAAAATCCGTAAGGAGGATAAACAAAATAGGTGATAACGCATTCCCTTGGAGTACTCCAATGTTCACTAGAAATTCTTTTGATAGAACTGTACACTAACACCAACTTTGTTCTTGCTATGCTCATAAACAGACAATCAAATTTAAATATTTAAGAGAAACTGAATAATAACGCAGGACTCTATGTATGTGTGTGTACACACACGCACACACACACACACATATATATATATATACACGAGTATATATATATATATATATACGAGTGTATATATATATATATATATACGAGTATATATATATATATATATATATATATATATATACGAGTATATATATATATATATATTATATATATATATATATATATAGATATATATATATATACACACGAGTGTATATATATAATTATATATATATATATATGTGTGTGTATATATATTGTGTTAGTGACTCCGCCGTCAGTGCAGCTAATAGCCTCCGACTCGACCTCCCGTGTGAATGACCACCCTGGCCCTAACGCTGTCCCACGTGCATCTAGCATAAGTTATACGAGGAGAAGGGAATATCAGTAAATACCAAGAAGTATAGAGACAATATAGACGTATCTCAGACTTGTCAACACAGATTTAGAATGTTCCACTTTGTTCCGTGTTCCCAGACCAATGAATCTTAACCCTCAAGTGTAAAATTTATCAGTTCTCTGTAAACTTTGAATATCACAGTGCGTTTTACTTCCAAGTCTATGATAGTGATCATTTATCTAATGAGTCATACTTAATTGGTCTCTCCACCATGCGGTTGGTTTGGAATCTATAGTCATAATTCCTATTATATAAGATCCATAATCCCAGAATTCCTAATATATAACCGATCCATTATTCCTATTATACAAAAGATCGATAATCCCAGAATTCCTATTATATAAAAATCCATAATTCCTATTATATAAAAGACCGATAATCCCAGAATTCCTATTATATAAAAGATATGCAATCCAAGAATTAATATTATATAAGAGATCCATAATTCCTATTTTATAAAAGACAAAGTGTTTTACAGTTATCCAATCGTATGTGAAGCCAGTTAAATTTCGCCATTTTTAGGATTTTTTTTTTTCAACTTTGTCTTCATATACACAAAGTTTTGATAACTCAAAGTTATTAAACGCTTCGGATTTTTTTTAACTTGCTGATGAAAACGTTGTAAATTAGAATGGGAAATCGTCAGAAGAGGAGAGGAGAAAAAAACAATTATATTTACATTTTATTTGTAAAAATTTAATGATTTCCATTTAATGCTGACCTGAACCTCGTGAACTTACTGATACGTTAATTTTCTACATTGAAAGGTCAATAGTATTCAGTGTTTACTGGTTAAGTACTGTGCCTACCGGAAACCATCTCTTTAAAGATATTTGTATTACAGTATTTAAGGTTATATTCACTGTTAGAATATCTGTGTTGTCACATACAAGGTATTTTTTCGAGTATTAATTATGCAGTGGAGCTTCAAATATTAATACATTCAGATTAATATGAGTGGGGATACTTGAACGTGGTGGAAAAAGTGTGTATCGCCATGATCAGCAAAGCTGTACTAGTCAAGGCCGCCCATACTAGGTTGGTTTCCCGCGAACGATCAAATCAAAAGTCTTCCATCACCACCAATCCGCAGTGGCCAGCGTGTGTTGCAAAGTGGCCAAACCCCAGACGTTACCAAGACATGTCAGGCCTTTGTCCTGCATATAAATAGAAACGGCTACATTTATTGTTGTTGAATAGGAAAAATTAAATGAATAAATTGAATACATATGTGACTTTTTTTTTATGAGATAGATGTAGTTGATTGCCTGACAGATATAAAACTGTAAATATTGATAATGAATAATGTAAAATCATGGTTGATTCATATCTAATCTATCTGTTTTTTCTCTTTCACAGAACTGTGGGCAACGTCTAAAACCTACTGCAGCTGCTCATCAGAACTCTCTACCAGGGACAATTCTTCCTGCATTGGGAAATCAAGATAGGCAGATCTGATAAGAGCGTCGCTGAAGTTAAGGTAAGGTTTTCTCCTCAAGAGACCTTTGAATGATTCATTCCCTCTATTCCGCTTTCTACTTTATCCATTCCATCCCCATTAAAGACCTAAATGAGTTCGTCAGGGGTGGAGGCGTTGATGGAGGTCTTGAAGTGGCTGTCCATAAGGGCGTCGGCTTTGGTCATAAAGTCCTTTATGGGTAAACTATCGACATCGGGTATGGCAGAGCGTATAGGTCCGCGTAAACGGCGTATCCAAAGGACACAAAGTATGTTCACCTCACGAGGAGAGCCGTCTGCGGCAGGTTGAAGGCAAGCGATACTGGTCATTTCCCTGAGGGCAAGCGAAGCCCTTTGGTCCCCCAACGGTTGTTGCGAGAGCTGAAAAAGCTTTGCTAAGGGGCGGCTGGCGACGGCGATTACTGCTGCAGAATGTATGTTTTGAGGGCGTCATACGTTATTGGCGTGTCTCCTTGTTCACAAAGCCAGTCGGATATTTCCGGGAAGGTGTCCTTGGGTATTGCCGCGAGAACATAATCTGCTTTGGTGGTTGAGCGAGTCACGCCGTTGATGCGAAACTGGACTTCTGCGCACTGAAACCAAGCAAATGCCTCTCCGCTGGTGAACGGTGAAAGTTTCAATGGGGCGGCTGCAGCGCCAACTGCTGTAGTAGAGTCCTTCATAGTACCAACGATGGAGGGGCGAGGGGGTGGGGGTGGAAGGCAGTGGGAGCGAGTCGACTTCCGGGGTCACCAATGTGACGGGCCGAGAGAAGGTTGTGACTCAAAGGCAGGAAGCAATCAACTGAATTGTTTATCAAGGAACACTCTCCTTTAAATACAAAACTTCAAGGCAACAGGACATAACCTGTTCAAGAGACAGACAATGTTACAGAGCAAAACGGAGACATGATCATTCAGGTTCTTTTTAGTGCGAGGGAAGAGCGCAGATACAAGCATAATATATACAAAATAATTATGTACAATTGTGTGACACACGGTTGGTACAGTACACTCGGGCAAAACTATTCTATCTAATTTCTCTTTCTCTTGTTTTATTTAAAGTTTTATTATAGAGTATATAGGAAATATTTATTTTAATGGTTCTGTTCTCAAAAAAACTTACTTTTCTTTGTTTCCTTTCCTCACTGGGCTATTTTCCGTGTTGGGGCCCTGGGCTTATAGCATTCTGCTTTTCCAACTACGGTTGTATCTTAGCAACTACTAATAAAAATGATACTAGGTAAGCCACAACCCTAGTTGGAAAAGCAGGATACTATAAGCCCAAGGTCTTCAACAGGGAAAATAGCCCAATGAGGAAAGTAAATAAGGAAACGGGTAGAATAGTGTGCCTGCGTGTGCCAAAAAACAGGAGTAGTATGGCTAATGCAAACCCTTTTTGGTGAATGCCCCAGGAGAAGAAGAGAGAAATTAAGTTTTTATATTAATCAAGTAGAATAAATACTTTTCACTTAATTAAGCCAAAAGATTTTTATAAAAAGAAAACCATGATAATTTTTCTTCCTAAACTCCTTGTTCATCAGTATTCCAAGAGCACGATCCAACGATGTGATGAAACAGCAAAAGTCAAACAAAGCCATAAAAAGAAAGTATAAAAAAAAGTTTTTTTTTTTTTTCTGGAACTCACTACGAGATCAATCGGGCATTTTGAAAAGCCAATTTTGTGAAGAGAATATAAAATTCGGCGAAAGGCGAAGGTCGGAAATCTTCCGTCGAACTTTGGGATGTGAGGAAAATACGAATTACACAGCTTTTCTCTCCGAAGAAATTTTATGTGAAAGGTAAAGTCAACGTATTAGGTGGTCTGTTAACTTTGATCGAAGTAGTTTGGAAATTCAAGGACATTCAATTAACTATATATTGATCGTTCATGGAGGCAATGATATTCCTAATTTTAATAACTATATGCAAATATTAATTGCTTTTTTAACTATATTAACAAATAAATATCCATATACTGCGGTTGAATATTAATTAGGTACGTTGATTCGGTGAAAGAGAGAGAATATAAAAAACCGACAAAGCCTTCTAACGAGAATGGAAAGGTTGATTGTGAGATTTAACAGGTAATTCATAAGAGAAAATTCTGAAATATTCACTTAGAATTTTTCTTGTGCTTTAAGCTTGATTAGAAATATTGAATAATGCCATTTCAGTTGATGAGTCAATAATTTGCTAATAACTTTTAAGTAATTTGAGTGAGCATTTCAGTCTCATGTAAATAAAGATTGAGTAGATAATTTACTTGATATTAAATTGTAGTTGATTGAATTATTTAGATTTAACATTAAACTACGTAGACCATTTTATATCAATTTAGTCAGAGTGAATAGATTAATTCAGAATTAACAGAAGGTGATAGAATGCATAACTTTACAGTAATTTTGAGTGAATATGTAGCCATTAACTGAACTCATCCCTAGCCAGTATTTTAATAGTCTTGATGAGTAAGTGGGTTCGTCATCTTTTAGACCAGTGACTTACCTTACTGAGCACTTTTATGTGCATGCCTGCTCAAGATCTTTGGAGGCTTCTTGTTGCAATGGGGTTATCAAACCTCCCTTTTGGTAGAAGAACCCCCTCTATTGGCAAGATAGAGCAGTGCAGCTAAAGAGCTGCTTTTGTGACAGATTTGAATACGTTTGTGTCTCACATTGTGTCAATATCTTGGCCTTTTCTTTTGAAGAGATGTCTCTTCTAAGTCTTTGTCTAGGAACTGCACCAAATATAAGGACCAAGGGTTAGGGGGCTGTGTGGATTGTTAGTTTTGTCAGTGTACAGCACGGGGGCCATTGTACTATAGGTAATCCTTCAAGGTATTTGCTGCGTTCATTCTGTCTTAAGCTGCACTTCCTTTGTGTTCTGTTACTTTGTCCCCGTTTTCACTTCGTTTCTCTCCTGCTTTCTAAACCCTTTTCATTTACTTATAGTGACTCTAGCGTTTTCCCCGAGTAGCTATGGGGGGCTGAATGGCCTCCTAGGTTCCAGCTCCTGGCTGTCTAGCCCAAAATCATAAATGCTTTATGATAAGAAAAATAATACTGCTGGGACATTTGTAGTTTAATTGAAGCTATTCATTCTGAGAGACTTCGTGTAATTGAAGCTTTGCAGTCTGGAAGACTCTTTGTGTAATTGAAGCTCTGCTGTCTTGGAGATTCGCTATGTAATTGAAGCTCTGGAGTCTGGGAGACTCTTTGTGTAATTGAAGGTTTGCAATCTGGGAGACTCTTGAATTGAAGATCTGCAGTCTGGGAGACACTTTTTGTAATTGAAGCTCTGCAATCTGGGAGAGACTTGAATATAATCTCTGCAATCCGGGAGACTCGTTAGGTAATTGAAGTTATGCAATATGGGAGACTCCCAAACTGAAACTCTGTAGGCCGGGAGACTCATCGTATAATTGAAGCTCAGCAATCTGAAAGACTTTAATCGAATCTCTGTAGTCTAGGAGACTCGTGTAATGGAAGCTCAGCAATCTGTAGACTTAAATTAAAGATTTGCAGTCTGGGAAACTCGTGTAATTGAAGCTCTGCAATCCGGGAGACTCTTGAATTGAAGCTCTGCAATATGGAGACTCGACGTGTAATTAAAACTCTGCAATCGGGGAGACTTGAATAATTTAAGTCTCCCCGATTGCAGAGCTTCAATTACTAAAGCTCTGCATTCTAGGAGTCTTGTGTAATTGAAGCTCTGTAATCTAGAAGACTCTTGAATTAAAACTCGTCAGTCTAGGAGACTATTTGTGTAATTGAAGCTCTACAATCTAGGAGACACATAAATTGAAGCTCTGCATTCTGAGAGACTCGAGTAATTGAAACTGCAATCTAGGAGACTCATGAATCGAAGTTCTGCAGTTTAGGAGACTCGTCGTGTAATTGAAGCTCTACAATCTAGGAGACTTTTGAATTGAAGCTCTGCAGTCTGGGAGACTCGTCATGTAATTGAAATTTTGCATTCTGAGAGACTTTGTGTAATTGATGCTCTGCTGTCTGCTTCAGTCGACCCTTATGTACTGGAGAAATCTATTAACTGCGTTATAATGTCCCTGGATGGAAGTGGTCCCAACTTCCATCAAAACAGAAAGTAATTGTATCCGTGAACACATTGCCAGGATTAAGCCGTAATAAGACCCAGGGCGCCTACAGTAGGCCTAAAGCATATATGAGTATCTAACACGTAATATATCACAACGACGTAGTCTGGGAAGGAAGTTGAGATATATATAAATTTATTTCACAGACAATTCTATTCAAGCTCCGGACGGAAAGAGGATTGGAAGAGTCTTTAGAAAGGAATTGGTTAATAAGATTTACTCTCTCTCTCTCTCTCTCTCTCTCTCTCTCTCTCTCTCTCTCTCTCTCTCCCTTTTATTGGCCTGAGATAATTGTCAGAGGATTTTGCTGATTTTGAAAGACATCTACTTTCACGCCAGTGTTGTATTAGCCATAGTAAGATTATTTTATTACACCATGGAAACAATCAAAATCATTTTTTGGGGGGATAAGTTTATTTGAAGATTTATTATACGATTTTAGATTATTCTTTTGAATAATTTATAACAAATTCAGGACCAAAGTGAAATGGATAACTTTTTTATCTGTGCTATTACTAAAAAATGAGAGTTGGATAATGAAATATATTTCAATTGTACAGGTTTGTTACCGAATGCTAGAGACATTTTAACTAAATTAAATTTTTCGTGAGAAATTGATTAAATGAGAAGAGATATAAAACAACAAAAGGAAGAGAGAGAGAGAGAGAGAGAGAGAGAGAGAGAGAGAGAGAGAGAGAGAGCTCTTCAAATAAATCACCTTACGTTCAAAGGGGCCTTTGTGTCGAATAACTGAAATTCGGGCCGAACTTCAAGGACCAGTGCGCTCAGGTGAATTGAGGCGTAACCTTCTGGGAGAGAATGAGACAGTAGTTCCAGTTGCCACCTGTAAATCCTGGAATAATTTTGGTTTTCACTTTCTCCTTTGAGTCCTGGCTTAAATACTATTTAGGTTAGAGGGTATCACTGGGACCCCATTTCTAGTTTGTATGTCACTATCTTCAGAAGTTCAAAATTGCAGCAAATGTTTTTATGCTGAACAGGCTGACATTCTTTATAGTTTACGCATGAAAGATCTATTTTAATGTTGTTACTGTTTTTATAGTATTTGATACTAAATGTTCATTATTTCTCTTGTAATTTATTTATTTCCTTATTTCTTTTCCTCACTAGGCTACTTTTCCCTGTTTAAGCCCTTGGGCTTATGGCATCTGGATTTTTGAGCTAAGGTTGTAGTTAACCTAATGATAATAATAACATTATTCTCTTGAAGAACTGATCTCCCCTCCCTTGATAGGAACATATAGAATTCACGGTTCTTTGAAAATTTGGATAATCTAATGCATACTTTTAATGCTATCAGATATACACGGATCTCTCTCTCTCTCTCTCTCTCTCTCTCTCTCTCTCTCTCTCTCTCTCTCTCTCTCTCTCTCTCTCTGTCTTACTACTACTACTGCTACTACTACAGAATGTTTTCATCGCTGGAGTTTAGCCATCAATAGAGTAGTTGCATTGATGTGATGGGGTTTTTAACAAGACAGATGAATTCTGGATTACCCTGCCTGACGAACCAAGATGTAAGACTTCTGATTGTTGTAGAGTCACAGTACACAGTATAATTCTGACCGACTTCGACTGCTTATATTCAATTCCAAATTCAGATCTAATATCACTTTCAGTGACAAATGCAAATAATGAATGAATATGCGTAGACGCAAAGTAGGACCTCGGCAAGGTTATTGTCCACCAGCTCATTCTGCTCTCTCTCTCTCTCTCTCTCTCTCTCTCTCTCTCTCTCTCTCTCTCTGTTTTCATTCGGCAGTGATGTCTTGAAAATTCATTATCCTAAATGTTCTTCGGACAGAGATAATGGTTGGTGAGTAAAACCGAACTGAAAACGCAAGAAATAAGTCTCAAAGGACACAATCTTATTTGAAGATATAATAATAATAAAAGTCGAAGGAGAAAAAAGGAATTATTAGCTTTTTTTTTTCTTCAAGAGCAATACAATTACATCTGGAAAGAGTAATAAGAGAATCAAATCCTATTAATGAATTTGGAACATATATTAAAACTGCCATTAAATAAAAAATATGTTGAAAAGTAACAAGAAAATCAAATACTATTGATAAATTTAGAACACATTAAAACTAGCATTAAATTAAAGAAGATTACGATGGCATATCCATAAATAAAAAGAGAAAGGAAACTTTATAATCACGAAAGCTAAAATTAGGACTAGGACAGGGACTCTTAAGCTTTGATAATGGTTTTTATTAAGATTAACCTTTCAGTGTAAGGAAATGAGACAGAATGAGAAATAAAAAGACTTAAGCAAAAGAAAAAAAAATTAGCTTAGTTACCCTTTCAATTTCTTAGATTTACTCTGGTAAGTGCCTTTATTATTCACATTAGACATAACTGTATATTTTTGCCAATTAGGCTGTGGCTTCAAATACCTGTTTCCAGAATGTGACCCATATCCGATGTTTTTTAGGATTTTATCAACGAAAATCAATTGGATACGGCCCTGAAATGCATAGTAGTAGTTATACTTTTGGCAATGCCACTAAGTGTGGTCCTGAGTGTGGCCGGAAAGAAATTTATGTTTGTATATATACTCTCTCTCTCTCTCTCTCTCTCTCTCTCTCTCTCTCTCTCTCTCTCTCTATATATATATATATATATATATATATATATATCCAAATGATACTAGTTTGGTGGAAGAAATAGTATTTTTTATTTTAACAATTTGATGGCGGTTGTTAAGATAACTTCGAAACCAGGCTGTATCAATATTCAACATTTTGCATTTTCTGAGTAAAATTTCATGACTAACACTATCAAAAGCTTTTGATAGGTCCAAAAGCAAAAGTAGAGAAATCTTCTTATTTTCCATATTGTTGTATATTTTATCAGATATTTGGAGTAATGCAGTCTCAGTAGATAATTTTGGTCTAAAACCGTGTTGAGTTTTGGAAAGAAGCTTATGTAATTCTAAAAATGAAGTTAATTTTTTAGCAACTATTTTTTCTGGAATTTTTGACAGGACAGGCAGTAATGAGATAGGCCTGTAATTACCCAGTAAATCTTTATCTCTACTTTTATAGACAGGGACTACATACGGAATCTTCCACATTTCAGGATATACATTAGTTACTATTGATGTATTAACGATGATCGTAGGATAAAAAGCTGTTATGAATAATGAATCTTTTATAAAACGGAGAGAGATTCCATCTGGTCCACACGCATTGGTCTCCTTCATACTTTAAATAGTTAAAATCACAGTCTCGCAATCAACAGGTGAGGGTCTAAAACAGGTAAATTGTCATTAGAATTATCAATCTGATTGATATCTTGCAACATGATATCATTATTTGCCAAATCCTCTTGAGATTTTTCAAATGTCCTTTTTCCTACGTCAGAAAATAAAAATCGTTAAAATTTTCTGCTTTGGTTAATATATCCTCGCTATTTTCGGTTAAATCAAAATCATTATTAGTGACTTTCGAAAGCATCTTTGTGGCTGTTTTCCATGTAGCTGAGATATGAATAATTTTTCAAATTAATTTTTGTAAAGTTCTTTACAACTAGCGTCAATTACTAATTTAATCTTTTCTTATCTCTATAATTCTCCCTGAGTAGTTCATTATAAGGCTCTTGTTTCAGAAAACTTTGTGTTTGATCTCTCTTTTATCGCAGACCTTATTTGCTCTGATATCCAAGGGGCTGGGGGGCGTAGTAATTGTCTTGTCACAATGGGAGCGCAAGTATCAATGCATAGGTTCATGCCGTTAGTTAACGTATTAACTTGAATGCTTACGTCATCTGTATGCAATATAGTGTTTAGTGTTCACTTCATTAAGTAGTAAGTTACAATATGTATTCTTTGAATAATTCCGTAAACAGCTGAAAGTTTTATAAATGTTAGAGCGCTTTGGTTTTTTCATATTCACTAAAATACTAATTGCTTCATGGTCTGCGATTGGGCCCGGCAATATTTCTAATTTACTTACCCTAGTTTTGTTATTAGTAATGAAGAGGTCTATCAAAGTTGATGAATTCGAAGTTACTCTAGTAGGCCTCTCGATTAGTTGGTCTAACTTTACACACTCAATAAGCCCAGCCATTTTATTACCAGCTTTCAGAAGGTCATCATTAAAATCACCGAATATAAAATAGGTTTGTTCCTTAGAACTACGTTTTTAAGAGAGAGTAAACTAAAATTGAAATAATCTACAGTAGATTTAGGATGGCGGTAGAAGCAACCAATAATAATTGAGGGTAAATAGCGGTGCTGTAGAGTTAACCACTGACATTCAACTCCCTCCTGCTTCTCAAGAACATTGTCAAACTCGGTTACCTTTAAATGGTCTCTTACATACACACACACCCCACCACCTCTGCCTTGGTCCTCTCTGTATAAATTATATGATGATATATTAGGGAAACCATCACTCATATTCGAAGACAACCATATTTCACTTATGCACAATACATCAATTTTGTGTTGTTACCAAAAGCTCTATTTCGTGTTTGTGACATAATAAAGATTGTGCATTACTATAAAACATTTTCAGATAATTACTCTGTGTGGCACTATCATCTTGGCCTACTACCTAATGATAATTATGATTATATTTAGTGCAAAGTCTACTCTTATGTCCATATTCCTGACATACATTACATTTTATTTTATGTCAAATCTACAGGTGGATTGAACATGGTTGAATTCGCCACAATCAAAACACAACTTTCTATTTCTGTTCATGAAACTATTGCCATTTTGCTGGTAATGAGCTTTATAATGAGCTTCGCGATTTTGTAGCCTATAATTATTTCCCCTATGGTGATCTCCATGTCCTCTATTATAAATGCGTGAGTCGGGGAATCTGTGTCTGGCATTGAAGTTTATTTGAGAATAAGGAGGGTCACGATTCTCAATCCTTAATCTATTCTGATATCGTAATGTGGTCCCATTTGTTTGATTACTATCTTTCACCTGAAAGGGCGCATTTCTATTTGTATTAACCATTAGAGGCATGTGCTGTCTATTTGACCAATCACTTGAAACTATTTTTACTCGAGATGTAGAAGATATAGCATCTAATGATGGGAGGTATTCATAAAAATGAAGGATATCCTTGTAAGCATAAGGTAGAAGTACAAGGTAATTCTCTGAAGCAAAAGGTAGAAGTATAAGCAAATCTTTCTTTCCATATTCATAATGATTACCTTTTACTTGCGAGGATATCCTCCAAGCAGAAGTAAAAGGTTGACTCGTGTTTCGGGAATGCTTAGTTACATGTTGGAACTTGTAAGATTTCATTTGTGCTGTCAAGGTAAGAAAGAGTTTAGTATTTATAATACGTATTCAATGCCCTGTTTTTTACTTGTATTTAATTAAGTTTACGCATCAGAAAGAACACAGACGCCGCCGCGCCTTCCCCAAAGCCTTGCTGGCGACATCTATCCCCCACCCCTTGCATTAGAAGTTCTTTGACCTCTTTTTAGCTCCCACACCCCTTGCATTAGAAGTTCTTTGACCTCTTTTTAGCTCCCCCACCCCTTGCATTAGAAGTTCTTTGACCTCTTTTTAGCTCCCACACCCCTTGCATTAGAAGTTCTTTGACCTCTTTTTAGCTCCCCCACCCCTTGCATCAGAAGTTCTTTGACCTCTTTTTAGCTCCCACACCCCTTGCATTAGAAGTTCTTTGACCTCTTTTTAGCTCCCACACCCCTTGCATTAGAAGTTCTTTGACCTCTTTTTAGCTCCCCCACCCCTTGCATTAGAAGTTCTCTGACCTCTTTTTAGCTCCCCCACCCCTTGCATTAGAAGTTCTTTGACCTCTTTTTAGCCCCACACCCCTTGCATTAGAAGTTCTTTGGCCTCTTTTTAGCTCGCACACCCCTTTCAGTAGAAGTTCTTTGACCTCTTTTTAGCTCCCCCACCCCTTGCATTAGAAGTTCTTTGACCTCTTTTTAGCTCGCACACCCCTTGCATTAGAAGTTCTTTGACCTCTTTTTAGCTCCCCCACCCCTTGCATTAGAAGTTCTTTGAACTCTTTGTAGCTCCCACACCTCTAGCATTAGAAGTTCTTTGACCTCTTTTTAGCTCCCCCACCCCTTGCATTAGAAGTTCTTTGACCTCTTTTTAGCTCCCCCACCCCTTGCATTAGAAGTTCTTTGACCTCTTTTTAGCTCCCCCACCCCTTGTATTAGAAGTTCTTTGACCTCTTTGTAGCTCCCACACCCATTGCATTAGAAGTTCTTTGACCTCTTTTTAGCTCCCACACCCCTTGCATTAGAAGTTCTTTGACCTCTATTTAGCTCCCACACCCCTTGCATTAGAAGTTCTTTGACCTCTTTTTAGCTCCCACACCCCTTGCATTAGAAGTTCTTTGACCTCTTTTTAGCTCCCACACCCCTTGCATTAGAAGTTCTTTGACCTCTTTTTAGCTCCCACACTCCTTGGATTAGAAGATCTTTGACCTCTTTTTAGCTCCCACCCCCCTCGCATTAGAAGTTCTTTGACCTCTATTTAGCTCCCACACCCCTTGCATTAGAAGTTCTTTGACCTCGTTTTAGCTCCCACACCCCTCGCATTAGAAGTTCTTTGACCTCTTTTTAGCTCCCACACCCCTTGCATTAGAAGTTCTTTGACCTCTTTTTAGCTCCCCCACCCCTTGCATTAGAAGATCTTTGACCTCTTTTTAGCTCCCACACCCCTTGCATTAAAAGTTCTTTGACCTCTTTTTAGCTCCCACACCTCTAGCATTAGAGATTCTTTGACCTCTTTTTAGCTCCCACACCTCTAGCATTAGAGATTCTTTTACCTCTTTTTAGCTCCCACACCTCTAGCATTAGAAGTACTTTGACCTCTTTTTAGCTCCCACACCTCTAGCATTAGAAGTTCTTTGACCTCTTTTTAGCTCCCACACCTCTAGCATTTTCAAAAATATTTTCAGGGAAAGCACGATGAGAACTTATGTAATGTGACTTACTGTTGGAGTTTAGTTAAATAATGATGAAAATGATAATGATACCAAAAATGATGGGTAGTAGGTTGCCCATGTCACCTGCTAACCATTGAGATACTACCGCTTGAGAGTTATGGTGTCCTTTGACTGGTCAGACAGTACTACTGTGGATCCTTCTCTCTGGTTACGGTTCTTTCCCTTTGCCTACACATACACCGAATAGTCACGCATATTCTTTACAGATTTTCCTCTTTTCTCATACACTTGACAACGCTGAGATTACCAAATAATTCTTCTTCACCCAAGGGGTTAACTACTACACTGTAATTGTTCAGTGGCCACTTTCCTCTTGGTAAGGGTAGAAGAGACTCTTTAACTATGGTAAGCAGCTCTTCTAGGAGAAGGACACTCCAAAATTAAACCATTGTTCTCTAGTCTTGGGTAGTGCCATAGCCTCTGTACCATGGTCTTCCACTGTCTTGGGTTAGATTTCTCTTGCTTGAGGGTACACTCAGGCACACTATTCTATCCAATTTCTCTTCCTCTTGTTTTGTTAAAGTTTTTATAGTTTATATGGGAAATATTTATTTTAATGTTGTTACTGTTCTTAAAATGTTTAATTTTTCCTTGTTTCATTTCCTTACTGGGCTATTTTCCCTGCTGGGACCCCTGGGCTTATAGCATCTTGCTTTTCAAACTAGGGTTGTAGCCTAGCAAATAATAATGATAATAATAATAATAATAATGAAAATGTGATGAAAATATAAAGCTTGGAAATATCTTTTTCCCTTTTCTCATATCTCAAGATTCAATTACGCACTAATCAATGAATTTATATAAATTAACTGTACATTTTTTTATTGTCCTGATTTACGCCCTTTCAATAGCCCTTCAAAATGAACAAATTTGACATTCCAAAACAGAAAATTCTTTAACTTATTAACATTAACTTTTTTTTTTTTTTTTTTTTTCAAGATCGATTTGTCTATCAACATTTATTTCCTTAATTTTCTGTAAAATCTTCATTTTTATTTCAGCAAGAGTCTCGATCACATTATTTTGAAATATTTGATAGAATCCACCTCTCTCTGCCTTACTCTCTCTCTCTCTCTTCCTTCTCCTTATACGTTAAGTTCTCTGAGAATAACTTCAGACCAAACTCAATTGTGTTAACTATTCAGAGCCACTTTTAAAAGGCTTTCTTTGATTCAATTATTCGCTTTCAAAAGCACAAAAATAATTATCTTCCTCCTATCCATCCATTAATTACAGTAGTTCAGTTCCAACAAATAAGAATTATCATCTTATAGCTCAATATTATTATTATTATTATTATTATTATTATTATTATTATTATTATTATTATTATTATTATTATTACTGCTTGCTAAGCTACAACTCTAGTTGGAAAACCTGGTTGCTATAAGCCCAGGGGCTCCAACAGGGAAAATATCCCAGTGAGGAAAGGATACAAGGAAAAGTAACATCAAAATCAATATCCTATATAAACTATAAAAACTTTGATAAAAACAAGGGGAAAAGAAACAAGACAGAACAACGTGCCTGAGTGTACCCTGAAGCACGGTTCTTGATAGGTAAACACAATAGAGTATGAATTAGTATCCTTTGAAACATCATGAAAAAACGGAATTGTCCTTCGGGACCATATCGCAGCAGCAAAAACATAGACATTAAAAAAACAAAAGTAAATATAGCCCCTTTTCCCCGTTGAACCAACTTCATTCTGCCGACAACTGTAACTGTAACTCGGTTCTAATTACAAAGAGACTGTAAAACAGAATTCTTGTTTTGCGAGTGTGTACTAATTAGCCCATTCAATTACCGACCTCATTAGGGTTGCTGATCGTCGCGCTCCCTCCCAAAAGACCTCGCTTCACTCAAATTGGGTTTAATTGCCACACACGTCGACCTCAGACGCGGCCGTTTGCTTCATTCCGTCCACAAAGGCAACGGGTTGCAATCAAACAAAAGAAACCGGAGACGGAAAAAATGCTTCTCTTTCTCCGGTTTCCAATAAGGGACAAAAGCGTAACATTGACAACGTACACGATAAAAGAGAAATGCCTTTTAACAGTATACAGACACCGAACAATAACTACGGGCAATCGGTAAGGGAGATTATATACACATTTACAAAACTTAATTTCATGGAAGATTTTGTTGGCACTGAATAATAAGTTATGGGTGCCTCCTGGCTAGTACAGTGGTGACGTGTTCGCCTAGCATTCGCATGACAGCAGATTGATCCCAGCCATGGACCGTTAGTGTAAACGGTTTACTGGGGAATACACTGCTGTGGTTGTGCACCACAGTGGGGGATTGGGCTTACCCGGCTGACTTTCTGGTGAGCATCTATTCTGTTGAAACTGGAACCTGACACCTTTAACCTTTATGTCATTATCTGCAAATACAAAATAAATTTTGAGTTTTTTTTTTCTGTGAATATTATGCGGCCTGATAACAGTGGAAACAACATTATCAATAACAATAAGGAAAAATACAAAGAAAACTTCTCTGTTAAAACTTGCACAAAAAAAAAAAACGGTAAATGTCTGGCAACAGTTATTCCAGAATTTCTACCGTTTTAAAAACGGTTACATTGACATAAAATAGTGATTTTAAACGCGTAAGAAAGTAATAACAAAGTAAGGTAAAATTACGGTCGCCTGTATTTTACTGAAATACTGTTGAGAACAGTATATTCATACGGAGAATTCCCGATTAAAATTACGGTTTTTCTAACTGTGTAACTTTTTGTTTACAGACAAAATCTGCTTGATTACAAAAGGGAAAATTCACCATCAATTCAAATTCACAGAATGAAATGAAAAATGTCAAAGATTCCCGAGAAACAAGAAAATACCCAAGTGACATTACTGAAGCTAGATAATAACCAGTGACATTAATGACACATTACAAGACAAGTTCAGCGTTGCTAGTCTAGTATACAGGAGATACATAACAACAATAACAACATTTTGATTACACATACAGTACTTACAGTTGGACACAGGAAGTCCTGGTACACCTCATGCAGGGGATATGCACCCAGCCACATCCTTACTGCGCGCCGAGTTCCTACATTAAGCCTCACACTGTTAAAAGAATTAATTCTAATTGGATATTTTCTTTAAAAATATACGGTTCTTAGCCTTATTTCAGTAAAATACAGGCGACCGTAATTTTACCATACTTCGTTATTATCTTTACACGTTGGTGATCGTAATATCACTCCTTTCCGTCAATATATCCGTTTTTAAAACTGTAAATGTCTGGCTTCATTTATGCCAGGATTTTTACATTTTTTTTTATAGCAAATTTTTAACAGTGCATCACCTCTGCCATCTTTCTCTACCCTATCTGTTTCGTGACGCGCCGTGAAGTAAGGTTGTGACAGGATGGAATTCCTCAGAGCGACGTGTGCCACGGTATTCTTGTGTCCAGCTGTACATTCATCATCATCATCATCATCATCTCCTCTTACGCCTCACACTTGCTCAAAATATAATCCTTCATAGTTACCGTTTGAGAACTTTTCCTTCCTCCTCTTGGCACAACACTGAGTTGTTGTTCTATAATTATGTCTACAAAGAAGTTAATGAAATTTCTGACGACATGAGAACCTCATAACAAACATATCTTCAATTTTTTTATGATGGAAGGACTGCATTATGTGTTACTATTATTATTGATATTCTTATTATTATTAGAAGCTAAGCTACAACCTTTGTTGGAAATGCAAGATGCTATAATCCCAAGGGCTCCAACGGGGGAAAAAATCCCAGTACGGAAAGGAAACAAAGAAATGAATACATTGCAAGAGAAATAATACAATCAAAATGAAATATTTTAAGAACAGTAACATTAAATTAGATCTTTCATATATAAACTATAGAAAATTTAGAAAAACAAGAGAAAAATAGTGTTAAAATGAAAGGTTTCATTTGATTATTTGATATTTAATAAGAAAAACGGCGACAGAGGCGGCTGGTTGAAGCATGTTTATTTTTATCGGTATTTGTTTTGATTTATTTCCATTTTTACCTGGTTTCATCATTATCATCATCATCATTATCATTATCTCTTCCTCCTACGCCAATGGACGCAAAGGGCCTCGGTTAGATTTCGCCAGTTGTCTCTATCTTGAGCTTTAATTCAATACCTCTCCATTCATCATCATCTACTTTGCGCTTCATAGTCCTCAGCCATGTAGGTCTGGGTCTTGCAACTCTTCTAGTGTCTTGTGGAGCCCAGCTGAATGTTTGGTGAACTAATCTCTGTTGGGGAGTGCGAAAAACATGTCTTATATGACGGGTTACTTTGCAGGTTTATTAGACTTGCCGATTTGTTTCAGTTATTGTTGCTTATATTGAATGATGATACTAGTAATATAATCAGCCAATATCCCTGTGAATAGATTAAAATAAAACAATTATCACACTATAGTACAGCCATAAGGAGGAGCAGTATGGCTCCTTTTCTAGAACAGACGAGAAGAAAACTAATTGAAAGCTAATTGAAAGGTCTGTGAAGTAAAGTAGGATTTAATCGCAGAAAAAAGTGCTAGACATGATTCGTAAGAAAGGAAAAGGATATGTGTCTGGGAAGACAGAAGCAGGAAGAAATTTCCGCCTATTTAAGGTTTAAAGGCCGCTCATGAATGACAGAGACAAGGGGCAGTGATGTTGCCCTATCATACAGGACAATGCCCTAGAGACTGACCATATACACATATGATCAACGCCCAAGCCCCCTCTCCACACAAGGCAGGACCAAGGACGCCCAGGCAATGGCTGCTGATGACTTAAAACCCCCATCCTGAGCTCAGAAGGATGGTGAGGTTGTAGTGATCAAAGGAACTAACTAGTTTGAGCGGGGTTATAACCCCAGTCTGGCGTTCACCAGTCAGGGATGTTACCGCATCTGCCACCACAGCCTTATTAGTAGTAAAAGAAAAATAGTCATTGAATTGTCTTCGCAAGAGAACTACGATTATGCTTTCAGGTTAAATTAAAAAAAGGAATAAAAAGCTGGCCTAAACATTGTATCGCCATTCCACGGTGTATAAACTCAGAGACGTGTGCTGTCCTTGTTCTGGTCACTGTCCAATGAAAAATGCTCTATTGAATTTTCTTCCGAGTTTGTAAGTGAAGTTGTCGGTTGTCCGAGTCAGTTAATTAGATAAGAAATGGTTATTTTTCATCAAATACGGTTAGATAAAATCATTTTGTCAAATTTGTTCAAGTTATGGACCTCTGCATTTGATTCTAATATGCAAAGTAAAGTCTATTTATGTAGTAACCGCATTACCTAGAAATAGCTTGCAACCAAAATTTAATTACTAAATTTAATCTCGAAACAGCCACAGCTCCAGAATTTTACGGATTTATGATAAAAGTGGCAGATGTTTTCCACAAATAAAACGCAAACGTATATATATATATATATATATATATATATATATATATATATATATATATATATATATATATATGTATATGTATATGTATATATATATATATATATATATATATATATATATATATATGTATAAACACACACACAGACACTTGCTCTTTACTATATATGGGAGGGGAAATGATTTGGTTACATGTAGTTGTGTGGACAACTTATGTATTTAAGTTTGCGTAAATGATGAAAAAAGGCGTGTTAGATAAATTTCTATTTGCTAAAATATCCAGTTATTTATATATATATATATATATATATATATATATATATATATATATATATATATATATATTCTTTTTCTTCTTCTTCTTCTTCTGGGCATTATAAATATACAATCATCTGTTCCTTTGTCGTGTATCGAAAAAAAAAAAATCTTTTTAAAAGTTAATGCGAGCTGAAAAGATGTTCAATTTTCCACCCAAAATGCCTGTCCTCATCTCGCCATTCCGAGAGGATGCACCGATGTAATGAAACATTAGAAGTCAAAAAGCGATAGAAAAGAAAACGTTCTTCAGGAACTCGGTCGTTTTCTTAAGTCGACTTCGTGGAGAGAAGATGATATTCTTTGAAATGAAAATAAAACTCGTCGAAGAGAAAATAAAATTCGATGAGGGACCGAACTAAAGTTGGGAAGTTTTTTCAGAGAATTTTTATGTTTAGACGTTTAATATTTTATTATGATTTCGTTTTATTATGTTTTTTTTTTTTCATATATATCAATCTTTCACGATTTATGTTTACGAGAATAGTTGATTTTAAATGGAAACAGGATCCACGACGCATTTTAAATGCTTTAAAGGCCGCCCATGAGTGGTAGAGGCAAGGGACAGTGACATTGCCCTATCATGCAGGACAATGCCCTAGAGACTAACCATATATACATATGATTAGCACCCAAGCTAGGGCCAAGGAGGGCCAGGCACTGGCTGCTGATGACTCAGTAGATAGACCTATAGGCTCCTCCAAATACCCCCCCCCCCCATTCCTAGCTCATAAGGATGATGAGGTTGCAGCAACCAAAGACACTAACGTGTGCGAGTGCGACTCGCTCGTTATATCTCAGAAATAGAAACTATTGATTTATACCAGTTTATTATTATTATCATTATTACTAGCCAAGCTACAACCCTAGTTGAAAAAGCAAGATGCTATAAGCCCAAGGGCTCCTATAGGAAAAATAGCTCAATGAGAAAAGGAAATAAGGCAATAAATAAATGATGAGAACAAATTAACAATAAATCATTCTAAAAATCGCTATATTCACCAAAACCAGGAAATTCTATAATAAAGTTGGTGAAAACATTTGCACCTGTATCATGAATAGCATCTTTATAATACGAATTATTTAGACTTAATCAAATAATTATCTTGAGCGTGCGAACACACACACATACACACACTCACACACACATATATATATATATATATGTATATATATATACATATATATGTATATATATATATATATATATATATATATATATATATATTTCTTTGCGGTTACGCTCAGCTGAATTGCTTGATGTATAACTACTCGGTCTCTCCCTGTTCCTCGGGCATGGGGAGAGAGAGAGAGAGAGAGAGTAGTCATACCATGGGGAGAGGGGTTGTTGTTAGGAAAGGGGGAGGAGGTAGAAATGGGTGAATCTGAGTATGTGCATATCTATCGTTAACAACTGCATCACAAGAATTTATATATATATATATATATATATATATATATATATATATATATATATATATATATATCTATATACGGTATAATTTCATATATACATATATATATATATATATATATATATATACATACATATATATATATATATATATATATATATATATATATATACTTATATATATACATACATACATACATATATATGTATAAACATATGTAGACACAAATGGTATTTTTCCTTTGTTTTTTATGACTGCAGATTTCTTAGCTCCAAAGTTATGTTATTTTGCACAAGTTAGCAAAAGGAGGAGCTTTTAGCACTTGTTGGAGAATTGGTGATATTACTCCTCTATGTATGTGTGTTTGTGGTAGCTCTAGTTCAACTGATTACCATCCAATTTCCGTAACTAACATATTATCTAAAGTTTTTGAACGTCTTCCATGCAAAACGTCTTAATAGGTTTGCTGAAGGTAATCGTATATTTCCTAGTTTGCAATTTGGTTTTCGTAAAGGCCTTGGAGCATGTGATTCCCTTCTTACAATCTCCAATGCTGTACAGAAATCGCTTGATTGTGGTCAGGGAGTTCGTATGATTGGCTTTGATTATAGTGCTGCCTTTGACTGTATTAATCATGAGGCCCTTGTTTTCAACCTCAAACAGTTGAGAGTGTGTGGGTTTTTTTTTTAGCATTATTATTGATTTTTTTAGTAATAGATCTCAAAGAGTTATTGTTGATGGGGACCATAGTGAGTATAGGAATGTGATATCTGGTGTTCCATAGGGTAGTGTTCTTGGTCCGTTACTTTTCATACTATATACACATGACATGTGGTTTGGTTTAGAAAACAAGCTTGTTTCATATGCAGATGATGCTTACTCTCTTTGCATCAATTCCATCCCCTGGATGTAGATCTGGGGTTGGTGAATCCCTTGATAGAGATATAGCTAAAATTAGTGCATGGTGCAAATTATGGGGTATGAAGTTAAATCCTAACAAGACTCAAAGTATGATTGTAAGTAGGTCAAGGATAGTGGCTCCTCAACATCAGGATCTCGGTATTTATAATGTTTCTATAAGTTTTTATGACACTTTTAAAATTTTAGGTGTGATTCTCGACAGCAAATTTAATTTTGAGAAACACATTAGGTCTTTGTCTTCTTCAATTGCACAAAAAACTGGCTTATTAGAAAGTCTATCAAGATTTTCGGTGATCAATCTATTCTGAAGAAGTGTTTTAATTCTTTCATTCTACCTTGTTTTGAGTATTGTTCTCCTGTCTGGTGTTCAGCTGCTGATTCTCATCTTAATTTGTTGTTGGACTGAAACTTACGGTCTATTAAATTTCTTATTCCTGATCTAGATATTAATCTTTGGTACCGTCGTTCAATTAGTTCATTATGCATGTTGCATAAGATTTTTCATAACTCTGACCATCCTTTACATTCAGATCTTCCTGGACAATTCCATCCTGTTCGTAATACTAGGCAGGCAGTTGATTCTAATAGCCAGGCCTTTTCTATCATGAGGATCAATACTTCACAGTATTCTAGACGTTTTATTCCAGCTGTGACCAAGTTGTGGAATGATCTTCCTAACCAGGTAGTTGAATCAGTAAAACTTCAAAAGTTCAAAGTTGCAGCAAATGTTTTTATGTTGAACAGGCTGACATAAGTCTTTTTTATAGTTTATATATGACTTATCTGTTTTGACGTTGTTACTGTTTTTAGAATGATTTATTGTTAATTTGTTCTCAGTATTTATTTATTTCCTTATTTCCTTTCCTCACTGGGTTATTTTTCCCTATTGAATCCCATGGGCTTATAACATCTTTTTTTTCCAACTAGGGTTGCATCTTGGCTAATACTAATAATGATATTGATAATAATAATAATGATAATATATATATATATATATATATATATATATATATATATATATATATATATATATATATATATTATACGTACATATGTATCATATTAGAGAAGTTCCAGATCAAATACTCATCATATTTTAGCCTCAGGAATCTCCACCTGAACCAAAGGAATTGTGCCACTGGGTCGTTGGAATTTATCCAGAGATGCTTGGAATTCTGTTCTGGATTTACTGAGTAATTGTTCGTGTGTATGCATGCAAGTGCATGCATATATACTTGAACATTTCCCGTCTGCTGGGTTGGTAAGGACCAGATTCCCCGGTGAAAAAGTATTAGAGGCTCTTTTTATTGCAGTTCGCCCTCTCTCTGAATGCAAGCGAGTTAGAATTGCTGATGTGGTTCTCTGTGTTTACTTAAAGTATTCAGGGTCTGTTTGCTATTTGCTGACATAACAATCGTTCTTACCAATTGGGGTGGATTAATTGTTACTTTTAGATTGAGAGAGAGAGAGAGAGAGAGAGAGAGAGAGAGAGAGAGAGAGAGAGAGAGAGAGAGAGACTATATTTTTTTAATGGTTAGAGCGATCTTTCATATATTTTTCTATTAAGTATTAAATAAATATTATTCATTTATGATCTTGCAAGAGGCAGATGTGGCTTTTGCTGGAATGCTGCCAGTCGTAAACAAACAAGCCTTGGCAAATATGTAAATACTAGTGTACCAGAGCTGTCAAAAATGACTTCTAAATATTTATATGGATATGCACAAACGCAGATTCAGCCCTTCCCACACCCTCCTACTTTCCGAACTACAACCCGCTGATTATGCAATTTGTGGGCGAGTGTCGTATACGAGTGTACAGTTGGCTTCATTAATTC
>NC_090752.1:96148887-96156387 GCF_036898095.1 Palaemon carinicauda | reverse complement strand
TGGAGATCGTCGGAGGAGGTTGTAGAAGGAAAAAACTCGGCAGGGACGACCAACGGGTCGCCATACACCATTTCGGCTGCCGAGACGTCGAGGGCGTCTTTAGGAGTGGTCCTTAGTCCAAGGAGGACCCAGGGAAGCTGAGTAAACCAGTTGCAATCCTTGCAGCGGGACATCAAAGCTGCTTTGAGGGTGCGATGAAAACGTTCAACCATTCCATTGGCAGCGGGGTTGTAGGCCGTTGTGTGATGTAGGGTGATGCCCAGGAGATTCGCTAATGACGTCCATAATTGAGAGGTGAAAGTGGTTCCCCTGTCAGAAGTAATATGCTCAGGGATACCGAATCTTGAAATCCATCCAGAGAGTAAGGCCGATGTACATGAGGCGGACGTTGCAGTTTCCATGGGAATGGCTTCAGGCCAACGAGTGGAGCGGTCGATGACGGTAAACAGGTAACGATGTCCTTGTGATGTGGGTAGGGGGCCTACAACGTTGACGTGAATGTGTGCGAAACGACGCTGAGGTTGAGGAAAGGTGCCCACTCCTGAATCCGTGTGTCGATGTACTTTGGAAGTTTGGCAAGAAGTACAGGCACGGACCCAATCCTTAGCATCCTTAGAAATGCCGTGCCAAATGAACTTTGCCTTCAGCAGCTGTGCAGTAGAACGGCACGAGGGATGTGAAAGGCCGTGGATGAAATCAAACACCTGTCGGCGCATGGGAGCAGGAATCCAAGGTCGCGGTCTACCAGTACTGACGTCACAGAGGAGGGTGGTGTTGGAGTTTTCGAGGGGAAAATCCTCCCAACGGAGCGACGTGCAGGATGTCCTACAAGCTTGATACTCTGGATCCTGTCGTTGGGCTTCAGCCAGGGCGTTGTAATCCAATCCCAGTTGAACGACAGCCAACGTGTTTCTTGACAGGGCATCGGCAACGGGATTCATTTTCCCAGGGACGTATTGGAGGGTGCAATTGTATTCAGCCACGGCGGAGAGATGTCAGCGTTGACGGGCGGACCAGGCGTCAGACTGTCGAGTGAAGGCGTGCACCAGAGGCATGTGGTCTGTGCGAATGACGAAGGGCGTACCTTCTAAGAAATGGCGAAAGTGACGGACAGCCAGGTGCACCGCCAGCAATTCTCGATCGAAGGTAGAATAACCCGATTCTGCCTTGGACAGTTTTCTGCTGAAGAAGGCCAATGGGCGGGGCGAGCCTTTGACCACCTGCTCGAGTACTGCACCAATAGCGACGTCGCTGGCATCGGTGGAGAGAAGGAGAGGGGCTTGTGGGATAGGAAAAGTGAGAGCCGCAGCAGTTGATAGGGCCTTCTTTGCATTGCAGAAGGCCGCTTCTTGAAGGGGACCCCACTTCAGGTCCTTTGGCTTACCCTTGAGGGAGGCGTAGAGGGGAGCAAGAGTGGCGGCAATGGCTGGCAGAAAACGGTGATAATAGTTGATCATCCCCAAGAATTCCTGCAGAGCTTTGACGGTCGAGGGCGTGGGGAAATTCTGAACGGCTGCTACCTTCTCAGGGAGGGGATGGACTCCTTCAGGAGTGATACGGTGCCCTAAGAACAACACTTCGTTGGCGCCAAAGGTACACTTGTCGTACCGGACTACAAGGCCGTTTTGTTGCAGGCGGTCGAGCACGATGCGCAGGTGACGGAGGTGTTCCTCTTTTGAGGAGGAGAACACAAGTATGTCGTCCACATAACATACACAGAAAGAGAGGTCCCCTAAGATGCCATCCATGAGACGTTGAAACGTTGCCCCAGCATTACGAAGGCCAAAACAGGAGTAATTGAAGGTGTATGTGCCAAACGGAGTGGTGATGGCAGTCTTGGGGATGTCTTCTGGGTTCATAGGCACCTGATAATACCCCTTCAGGAGATCGAGCGTAGAGAAAACCTTTGCTTTGTGCAGGTAGGAGGTTACATCGGCAATGTTTGGGAGGGGGTAGTTATCCGGTTCTGTTTGCATGTTCAGGCGCCTGTAATCCCCGCACGGACGGAGGGAGCCGTCTTTCTTCAGAACGATGTGTAAGGGTGACGACCATGGGTTGGAGGCCTTTTGGCAAAGGCCCATTTTCTCCATTTCGGCGAACGTCTGTTTGGCGGCTGCCAATCGTTCCGGTGCCAGACGTCTGAATTTTGCGAAGACTGGGGGTCCCGTCGTCTTGATATGGTGATAAATACCGTGCTTAGCAGGAACCGTGGGCGTTTGGCGAAGTTTTGGACGGAAAACTTCCGGGTACGACGTGAGGAGGTGGGCGTAGGCATCCGTGGGTGCGCTGATGTGGAGAGCTAGGTTAGAGGGGGCGGGTTGAAGAGGTGTCGACAAGTACGAGTCCGCGTTGACCAATCGTTGGTGGGCGACATCGACCAGAAGGTGGAAATGAGAGAGGAATTCCGCACCGAGGATTGGCATTGTGACGTCGGCAACGAGAAACTTCCAATTGAATTTACCGTTTCCGAACGATAATGTGAGGCTCTCGTAACCGTAGGTGGGTATCGCAGATCCGTTGGCAGCTACCAAGCGGACGTCGACAGATGTAGACAGACTACGTTGTGCCTTGAAGAGTTTCCTTGGCAAAAGAGAACGACAAGCACCCGTGTCTACCAAAAATCGCACGCCCGTTCCTGCATCCTGTAAAAAGAAAAGATTAGAAACATGGGAGGCCACCGCCACAAGCGATGGCCTACTTACACGTTTTTTGGCCACTGACAATCTTTGGCACATTTCTTCGCGGTTGCCCCGAATCTGAAGTGGTAGTAGCAAAACTGCGGTGGATGGGAGGTAGTAAGTGGCTGTAGAAGTCGTTCGTTGGGGCGCGAGCGATTGGTGGGTGGTGGGCGGCTTTGTCGCCGCTTCGGCACGTCACGGGGTAGGCGTGTATGTCCTACGGCATTCATGTCAGCTTCGGTGTACGTTGAATAGGCATCCTCGTCGTCAGGGGTGGAGGCGTTGATGGAGGTCTTGAAGTGGCTGTCCATAAGGGCGTCGGCTTTGGTCATCAAGTCCTTTATGGGTAAACTATCGACATCGGGTATGGCAGCGCGCACAGGTTCAGGTAAACGGCGTATCCAAAGGGCACGGAGTAGGTTCACCTCACGAGGAGAGCCGTCTGCGGCAGGTTGAAGGCGAGCGATACTGATCATTTCCCTGAGGGCAAGCGAAGCCCTTTGGTCCCCCAACGGTTGTTGCGAGAGCTGAAAAAGCTTTGCTATACGGGCGGCTGGCGACGGCGAGTACTGTTGCAGAAGGTATGATTTGAGGTCGTCATACGCTATTGGGGTGTGTCCTTGTTCACAAAGCCAGTCGGATATTTCTGGGAAGGTGTCCTCGGGTATCGCCGCGAGAACATAATCCGCTTTGGTGGTTGAGCGAGTCACGCCCCTGATACGAAACTGGACTTCTGCGCGCTGAAACCAAGCAAACCCCTCTCCGCTGGCAAACGATGAAAGTTTGAATGGAGAGGCCGTAGCGCCAACTGCCGTAGAGTCCGTCATAGTACCAACGATGGAGGGGCGAGGGGGTGGGGGTGGAAGGCGGTGGAAGCGAGTCGACTTCCGGGGTCACCAATGTGACGGGCCGAGAGAGGAGTTGTGAAATCAAAGGCAGATTGGAAACGACTGAGTTATATTGTTGTGGAACACTCTCCTTATATACAAAACCTCAAGGCAACAGGACATGACAAGTTCACAAGACAGACAAAATCACAGAGGAAAAACCAGACTTGAATTTTCATGTTCGTTTTAGTGCGAGGGAAGAGCGAAGATACAACCATAATATATACAAAAGGAATTATGTACAATTGTGTGAAACACGGTTGGTACAGTATATATATATATATATATATATATATATATATATATATATATATATATATATATATATATATATATATGTATAGCCAGAAACTGGTGTTTACTTATATAGGGGAAATTAATATGTGTATATACTGTATATGTATGTGTTTATACATACAAAGCTCAATTTACTTACCTGTCGAAAATGTATGAAAATTCCTAGAGTATCTAGGTTTATTGGATATGTTAGTAAACATAGAACCTCCAGTGCAGGTTCCCATAAAGTACCAACCGTAAGGATAGAAGATTTTTATCTATTCCATCATGCCAGGAGCACCTTCAGAACACCTATCCTTATGTCAACGTAAATCTACCGTTATGACAGTAATTCCTTGCGATCCGTGTCATAATGGGAGCTCGTTGTAATAGTAGTACCGGTATTATCGATGTCTATTCTTTATTCTACTAAATTGTCTACCGTGCAATTGGGAAATGGATTAAACATTTAGTTGTAAATAATTCAAGTTTAGATTCCGTGATTTTTCGGGAAATTATATATATTGGTTGGCAGTTATTGACAAAACAAGGAAAAGAGCTTGTTGTTGTTTTAGCAGATTACCTGGCCATTATGGCTAGGCACAGGCTCTTCCACACTTGCAGCCCATATGTGTCTGGTTAGGTTTTTAGGTTGGTATGTGATTTAGGATGTGGGATATTCTGCTACTTTTATTTGCAGGAGGTTTGGGTTGTGGGATAAGAATAATCAGCAACTTTTATTTATTGCCAATTCAGCTTTCTTCCTTATTTTAAGAAGCGTCCCAGACTCTTTAGGTCAACTGAAAAGGAAAAAGGTAACAGAGGGGAGGAAGGTATCCTCCCCAATAGAACACATTGGTTCCCGTCATTCAGTTGGAGAGAAAGAAGGTACAGCATTAAGTCCGGAGGAGTAGAAGGGCTCGGGAAGGAGTACGAAATGTTTAGTTTGAGATATTGGTATAGAAGGAGTAAAAATCTTTCAAAGTAGCTTGAGCGTAAGTCTTTAGGATGGATGATAGTACAAAGTTTTTGCTTGAGTAGAAGAGAACGGAAAAGAATTTGGTTAGCGGGTGTAAGTAGTACAGAAAGGGTGGAATAAATATTCCTGTACCTGAAAATACTAGAAAAGGAAAAATGAAATCTTAGCTATGTGTTTTAGTTATAGAGATGTCTATGTGCTTATCATGTTTTAATGTTTATTTTGGGAATAAGTCCTGAACTTCTTTAAAACAAAGAAGAGAATGGCAAGAGAGAGCTTAAAAAAGGTTAAGCAGAATACTACAAGGTTGGTTTACTTTAGTTTCAAATTGGTGTTGGTAGTTACGTTATCTGAGGGGAGCGTAGCGCGGAGAAAGGCTGAGATTGCATTAACATAAGGGATGATGTATTTTGTGATTGCTGTTAGAGTTGAATTTCTGTCTTAGAAGGCTTGTTTCTGGATAATGCAACAGATAGTGTAGCAGAGGTTCTTCTGTCAGTTGCTGACAGTTGTTGCATGGTCTTTCCGGTATCTGCTGTGCTGATGGGTCCTCATCGTTGTCTGTGATGATTTGCCAGTTGCACAGATACCCCAGTCGCAGTCTGCAAATGATGACTGCAACTTGGCGGAGAATATTTCTTGCAAGAGGATGCGGGATTAGGTTAGTTATATCGATGTACCATTTGACTGATCTGGAGTTGTCAAGGAAGGCTCTCCTTACTTCACTTGTCTTTTGCATGTTGCAAAAAGCTGTCATTTGATTCCTGATGATTTTCAGTGAAGGTTGAAGTGTGATACTGATAGTCTGGCACATCAGGGCTGACTTGGCCGTGCAATCGGCCTCATCATTACCAGTGATTTCAGTGTGACTTGGAATCCAATGCAAGATGATCTGCCGGTTGTTTTGGTGAGCTAAGGCTGGATACTGTATTGTTGTGATAAGATAGATATTTTCAGTGGGTTGTTTGTTGCTGAGAGCCACAATGGCTTCTCTCGAATCAGTGTAGATTGTTGTTTTTCCTCCAGGTAGACATGCTGAGTGTTCTAGGGCTTTGGCAATCGCTACTAGCTTGGTTTTGCAGGGAATAGGCGTGGTTGGAAAGCCTGATGGAGAAACGACTGCTGCTGCTGCTGCAGGAAAAGCAGAGTCAAGTGATCCATCAGTAAAGTAGATATTGGGGGCGGAGGTGTTGCTGATTGCATTTTCGGTGGCTTCAGTAAGTTGTTCTGGTGTACAGAGCTTTGTTTGCTGCTGGGAAGATGATGAAGTTGTACTGGAAGGGCTCTTGTGACCACAGGACAGGAGTGATGTGGCCGTCATGCTTTTGTCTCTTTGCATGTGTCTTTGGAGGATCAATCTCATCCGCCAAGGGGAGGAGTCTTTTGAGTCTGTTGTTCAAAGGGCAGTATCTGACTTCTTTGATTGACTTGAATATGATGCTGCAATTTCTGATGTCGATCCTTGCTGAAAGGGAAATTAGATTAGTTTCGGCTCTTAACTAGCAGTCTGGTCCACATTTGAAAGCCGCTGGTGAGTCTAATCGCATTGTTTTGTACAATTTCCAGGGAGGCCTTTTGAGTTTCGCGTAGGTGCTGCATGGTCGATGTGGCATCGAATTGCTTGAATGTAGAAGAGTCTTAGTAGTCTGTTTGATACTCATTGTTTGAAGAATGTCATTCGTTTCATGGCTGAGAGACGAATTTTTGTTTTCTCCTTGAGGTGGGTAACTTCATTGGCAAGTGATAGAGTTTTGCTGATGATTGCTCCTCGATACTATGGGTTCGCCTATGAGGGTGAAATTCGGAGGGTCTTCCCGATATTTGATGGCCATTGCTTTGGTCATGTTTGTGTTGATTTTTAAGCCCAGGTCTTTGCATTTGGCCTGAATCATATCAAGAGCCTTCTGGGTAGTTTTGTGTGAGTGTGATTTCTCTGGGCAGATAATACATATGTCATCAGCGTATTTGAAGATTTACACTCCGTTTAGGAGGTCTAGGGCGGCAAGATTCTCCATAAGTAAGTTGAATAGATATCGGCTTAGTGTGCTCCTCTAAGGAGTTCCATTTTTGAGGGGGATGAATTCAGTGGTTTTTTCTTGGAAGGTAACAATAGCTTCTCGGTTCTGGGTGTAATTCCGAGTCCATGCCAGTAAGTGTCCTGTTACTCTTTTCTCTATGAGTGTGAAGAGGATTGTTGGGGAGCTGGGGAGCAAGAAGGCTTTCTGGAGGTCAAGAAACATGACAAAGACTTTTTGTTGTTGTTGATTGTTTTAACGTCATCAGTTATACATTTTTGAGGGCCTATGCCATCTCTGTTGGCATAAAGGCGAGGATGTAGTGGGCTATTTTTCATTGCAGTCTGCTGAGTACCATTCGTTCAGCGACTTTCTCGGTGCAGCCTATTACGACCATGGGTCAGTAGGCATGTGGTTCATTGGGTTTTGGGATGGATTTCGCGTCTTGTTAATTCCATGTTATTGGTCGTAGTCTGTTGGTGTGTGTTTTGTTAAGCGCAAGTACACCAACAACGCGGGAATTTTCATGTTCCTTCGCATACTGTAAGTGATTAGGTCAGGTCCACGGGCAGTGTCTCTTCTGCTTTTTTGCGAGAGCTGTGTTCAGTTTTTTCATGGTATAGGGGTTGTCGGCGTCATCTGTCATGGTGCATGTGCTTCAATAA
>NC_090752.1:96133887-96138887 GCF_036898095.1 Palaemon carinicauda | reverse complement strand
TATTATATATATATATATATATATATATATGTATATATATATATGTGTGTGTGTGTGTATCTATATATGTATATATATATGTATATATATATATATATATATATGTGTGTGTGTGTGTGTGTGTGTATGTATATATATATATACCGTATATGTGCAAGTTGAAATGTATACCTTACGCAGAATTATCATTATTTTTTTTTGTAATGGTTGCATAAAAATCAAATAAATCCATGAAAGAATAGGCTGCGTTAAATCTCATATTCCTAAAAAAACTATCATTTACTTTTTGGTAAAGTACTTCCTACTAAAAATCCAGTCAGGGAAAATTCTCCTCATGCAAATGCTTTTAATTCTAAGTTATTTTGCATGTGCTGTAGTAGATGTCTGTAACAAGCTCTCTCCCTCGTATAAATGCAAGTCAGAATGGAGATAAATTGCCTTATAAAGTAAACATATGTCGCCTTTCCTTAGCCTGAGCAATACGTCTCTTGGGAAATTAACTTTTTTACAGACGAGTGAAACAACCGTCACTGCTTCTGCCCCACTGCTATTGCTTTTTTTCCGGCTTGATTCCTGAAACAGATGGTTTCATGAATAAGGGAATGAAGGAAATGTTAAGTGGTATTTGAGATTTTCCAGGTCTGCGCCGAACTAAGAGCGAAATGATCTTGTCTATTTACATAACTAGTGTACCCGATCCGTCAAAATTACTTCTAAATATTTAGATGATATGCACGCACACACGCACAACCACACACAGATTCAACTCATCTCCCTATTCTTTCTACAAGCAGTTCGGCAATTTATGGGAAAGTGAGGTTTCCGTTTGAATATTTTGGGGGGTAAAACCCCCCCCCCCCCATTTCTACCCCCTGAGCGTGACAGAAAAGAAATAAGGCTCGAATAATTATGTTTTCAGTTTTGAACAAATTATTCATCAGTGTTATCATGTGATTTGTCCTTATAATAGAGGTGTAATTTACACACCGAGTAAATAATCAATCAAGTAAATATACTGTACAAACGAATAATTAGTTGATTATATCAATAAATACCTTTTGTTAGGTATCAGGCAGTAAGGAAGGTATGAATGGAAGCTAGATTTGGTTTAGGGACTTTGTATGGGGAATGCATGTACATAAACCAACTGTATTTACGTTCCCGTGTTGTAATGGAGAGAATATCTGCACAATTCTTTGTTCTATTGCATATAGTTCTCACGGATGCTCGTAAACATGAATTAATGTCTTGATCGAATCTCTCATTTTTATTTTATTACTACTGCTTTTCTATTTTTTCTTTACTAAATATATGTATACGAGTAGTAGTTTTACAGGTAGTAGGTTGACCAAGGCACCAACCACCCGTTGAGATACTACCGCTAGAGTTATTTGTTCCTTTAACTGGCCAGATAGTACAACATTGGATCCCTCTCTCTGGTTAAGGCTCATTTTTCATTAGCCTACACAGACACCGAATAATCTGGCCTATACTTTCCACATTCCCCTCTGTCCTCGTACACCTGACAACACTGAGATTACCAAACAATTCTTCTTCACCAAGGGGTTAACTACTGTTCTGTAATTGTTCAGTGGCTACTTTCCTCTTTAGCTCCTCCTTTTTCAAGTTTTTAAAGTTTGTATATGAAAGATTCACTTTAATGTTATAACTGTTCTTAAAATGTTTTATTTTAATTGTCCATTACTTCTCTTGGAGCCCTTAGGCTTATGGCATTCTGCCTTTCCAACTGTGGTTGTTGCTTAGCTTATAATAATAATAATGATAATAAGATAATAATACACACACACGCACGCACACACACACACACACACACATATATATATATATATATATATATATATATATATATATATATATATTATATATATATATATATATATATATATATATATAAGCAGTTTCGTGGAGCTGGGCATGACACTCAGTCCAGACGTAATCCATCTCTAAATATTCAGTGGCAAAGGAATGTAGATTCTAAATCATACATTGCGCTGGGAATCAAGCTCTAGTTTTCCAAAATAGCGATTAAACTTTCACAGAGTACTCCTGGAGGAGAGAGAGAGAGAGAGAGAGAGAGGAGAGAGAGAGAGAGAGAGAGAGAGAGAGAGAGAGAGAGAGATTTGGCCTTTGGGCGTCGCTTTCCATTTGCCAAAAAGAGATAGGTCGAAAGAGGGGGAGTCAATTTCAAGCCTAAAATATTTCCACTGACGTGGCTGCGAGGGTACATTATTCTTGTTGCTGCTTTAGAGTTGCCATGTGTGGCTGGATAAGCTCAGGAATTACTTCATGGCAAATATTTGAAGATTATTATTCAAAACAGATTGCTAATCGATATTAATAATATACCAGTGAAAAAAAGAATCTAATTAGTTGTTCATTATTATATTCTCTTGGTTTTTTTTTTCTCTTCGTTTATAAAGTTTTGAATATTTGAATATTGTTAACCTGCTCTGTTTTCTTCAATCATTCTGCCAGTGTCATCTGGCATCTTGCTGGGCTCTCTTGCAAATCATAACGACACCAGAGGCTGGTTAGTTTGGTTTATCAATAGACTAGCGTTTAGACATAATGAAAACTACAATTGAATATGATCATTAATAGACTAGTGCACCGCAGCTGTCAAAAATGACGGGTAATATTTAGATATGCACACACAAGCACACGGCAGGTTCGGCAATTTGTGGAATATTGTGGTTTTCGAGTGTACATCTCGGGGTACCCCATCCCACGAGGATATGACTACTCACTCTCCCGTACCCGATGGACGGGGAGAGACCAAGTAGCCATACGCCTGGCAATGCCTCTAAGCGTAACCGGAAAGAAATATAAACTTTATAGCTAGATATGTTGTTCTTTATTATATATGGGAATAATTGGAACTTGAATCTTTGTATCCCGCCATCACCAACAACAATCGAAATAAGCAAATGGATCCCATGTAATCCTGTAATCCTGAAAGTGCTGAGATTCCTTTCTATAAAAAGTTAATCTCTCGGTTATTTCCAGTTGGCCTTTTTTCTTCCACCATGAAATGAAAGTCTGATTTTTGTCACAATTTTGAATTTGGGGAATAAAATGACGCTAGAGGAGGTTGAGTAAGCAGAACATTCCAATTATGGGAATTTCTATTTCTGTGGGCACTTTAACTCTCTCTCTCTCTGTCTCTCTCTCTCTCTCTCTCTCTCTCTCCTCTCTCTCTCTCTCTCTCCTCTCTCTCTCTCTCTCTCTCTCTCTCGTCTTCGTATAAATGTGTCTCAGATTGCGTGCATGCAAATACAAAGTGCTTATGCTCTCGAATAAATGTTTATGTTATTGACTGCTTTAATTTTTTTTTTATTTTTTTTTTCAGAATCGGATTTCTGTACAAACTTTGATAGTAAAAGATAAATGTTTGGTAATCATAAAATAGAGTAAAGACAGCTCCATTTCATTTTCATTTTCATTTTCTAGGTAAAAGTATAAAAGATATATTTAAAGTTAATAATAGGGAAATCTGCAGAGGATTTAATGCTGTCAGTGCACCTCACGCGATGGAATGTAGGCATTCCTGTAAGGGTCTACTAAACCGCACTCAGTTTTCAAGTTTTGTATTTTACCTTCAATTCCCTCCCCCCCCCCCCCCCCCTTTCCTCTCCTCTTCCAGCTTTCAATTTTGGTCCTGCAGGACCTCCCCGGTCCTAGCGCAAATTCATGTGCAAATTTCTCAGATCAAAGTTAATTAAACTGAAACCTCCAACAATGTTTGTTATACAACTAAGGTAGCTGCCATGAAGTATTTTCCTTTATGTTTATATAATTTTCTAAAGACATTTCTTTATTGTTTAATTCAATATTTTGAAATAAACCCATCATGCTACCTTTAGCAATTGATAGGTTTATGCAATGTCCAAAAATTTTGCATTTTTTATTTTTTATCGTCTAAGACCCTCAAATTGTTTTTACGAATTATTTTTGACGCCAATATTATGAATGAAGCCATCAATATCCACCATTGGTTATTAAAGCCTTTGCTTAACCTTAATTCAATACTGGTCCGAATAGTTTCGCTGTTCTAAACCCCCTTACTTTCTTATATCATCAGACGGGTCACACTAACAAATTTCAGGGCTTCCTTGGCACCTGGCCTACAGAGGGGTTCTGGTAGACTAGTAGAAACGTCCCCTCATGGCGACCGTCGGACTCGGGTTCGAGTCCCCCTCAAAGTCGATAGTTTCTTGTAGTGTTTGCAACCTCCCCAACCTTGTAGGCTAAGGATAGGGGCTTGGGTGAGCCTATAAGTCTACTTGCTGAGTTATCAGCAGGCACTGCCTGGCCCTTCTTGGTCCTAGCTTGGGCGGAGAGCGGCTTTTACGCTGATCATATGTATGTATGGTCAGTCTCTAGGGGATTGCTCTGTTAGCCAGGGTTTTGTCACATAGCTCTTCTTGTAACTTTGCACATCCATTTCAACTTTGCATAAGTTTGTCTTATTGAATTGATCTGTATCATTCACCCAGTCAAGGAAGTATTTTATTCAGGGTTTTGAGGAATAGATCATAACTTAACCTAATTTAGAAGTGGAAGCTACACGTACAGTTGGACACAGGAATTCCTGGTACATCTTGCTGTAAAGAAGTGCACCCAACAACATCTTTACTGTGCGGGGAGTTCCTGTGTGTAGCCACGCCCACCAACCGTGCCATCTCTCTCTACACTATCTGTTTGGTTACTTGGCAAGAAGTAAGGGTGTGAAAGGGTGCACTTCTTTGTATTGAGGTGTACCAGGGACTCCTGTGTCCAATTGTACATATTGTAATGCTTATTGAAAGCCAAGTTTGTCTAGTTTCTTTGGTTAGAGTTTCTGAGGAAAATGAAAATTTGAATGTAATGAGTAATATGGTGTCGTCAATCCTTGTAGGAATGACGCTGAATACATTGTAAAACATGATATATAAAAGCTATTTGTTCGTTTGTTCCATAATGAGGTTTATCAGCAGTTG